>NC_000086.7:167114528-167289528 GCF_000001635.26 Mus musculus | reverse complement strand
ATTTTTATTAGGTATTTTCCTCATTTACATTTCCAATGCTATCCCAAAAGTCCCCAATACCCTCCCCCCCACTCCCCTACCTACCCACTCCCACTTTTTGGCCCTGGCATTCCCCTGTACTGGGGCATATAAAGTTTGCAAGTCCAATGGGCCTCTCTTTCCAGTGATGGCCGACTAGGCCATCTTTTGATACATATGCAGCTATAGTAAAGAGCTCAGGGGTACTGGTTAGTTCATAATGTTGTTCCTCCTATAGGGTTGCAGATCCCTTTAGCTCCTTGGGTACTTTCTCTAGCTCCTCTATTGGGGGCCCTGTGATCCATCCAATAGCTAACTGTGACTATCCGCTTCTGTGTTTGCTAGGCTCCGGCATAGTCTCACAAGAGAGAGCTATATCTGGGTCCTTTCAGCAAAATCTTGCTAGTGTGTGCAATGGTGTCAGCATTTGGAAGCTGATTATGGGATGGATCCCCGGATATGGCAGTTTCTAGATGGTCCATTATAGGTTACTTTTTAAATTGCTATCACAAAATACTTAACGGGAAGGAAAGAAGAAAGAGAGGGAGGGAGGAAAGGAGGGAGGGAGGGAGGAAGGGAGAGAGGAAAGGAGGAAGGAAGGAGGGAGGGAGGGAAGGAGGGAGAGAGGGAAGGAAGGAGGGAGGGAGAGAGGAAAAAAGGAAGAAAGGGAGGGAGAGAGGGAGGGAGGGAGGGAGGGAGGGAAGGAGGGAGGGAGGGAAGGAGGGAGGGAGGGAAGGAGGGAGGGAGGGAAGGAGGGAGGGAGGGAAGGAGGGAGGGAGGGAAGGAGGGAGGTGTATTTTGGCCAGCAGAGCCAGAGAACAGTCTATTGTGGTAGAGAAGTCACTGAAGTAACAACTCAAAGCAGTTGATCATATGGCATCTATAGTCAAGAAGCAGAGCATAATGAATATTTCTGCTCAGATAACCTTTAAAAAAGACCCTACATGGTACCCACATTTAGGGTATGTCATCTCTTTTTTTGTTAACACGATTTAAAAATATCTTCATGAACGTGCCCAGAAAAAAAGGCTCCTAAATGATTCTGGTTGCTGCCAACTTGTCAATCAATATAAACCATCACAATAATTTATGTCCATTGTTTTTTCCTAATAGCTCAAGATTAGGCTAGTTATACATTACCTTCTGGGTAGATCTACATTGATGTGTAACCCTGAGGTACCTAGATGAGCTTGCTTCTTTCATTGTAATACATTCTCCTGTTTTCATAGAATGAACCCCCAGTTGAGAATTCTTGGTTTAGCTCTGTGCCCCATTTTTAATGGAGTTGTTTGATTTTCTGGAGTCCACCTTCTTGAGTTCTTTATAGATATTAGATATTCATTCCCTATCTGATTTAGGATTGGTGTAATGGCCAGTTTTATGTCAATTTGACACAGGCTGGAGTTATCACAGAGAAAGGAGCTTCAGTTGGGAAAATGTCTTCACGAGATCCAGTTGCAAGGCATTTTCTCAATTAGTGATCAAGGGGGGAGGTCCCCTTGTGGGTGGGTCTATCTCTGGGCTGGTTGTCTTGGTTCTATAAGAGAGCAGGCTGAGCAAGCCAGGGGAAGCAAGCCAGTAAAGAACATCCCTCCATGGCCTCTGCGTCAGCTCCTGCTTTCTGACCTGCTTGAGTTCCAGTCCTGACTTCCTTCAGTGAACAGCAATGTGGAAGTGTAAGCTGAACAAACCCTTTCCTCCCCAACTTGCTTCTTGGTCATGAGTTTTTTTCCATGAATAGAAACCCTGACTAAGACAATTGGTAAAGATCCATTCCCAGTCTGTTGGTGGCCCTTTTGTCTTATTGACAGTGTCTGTTGACTTACATAAGCTTTGCAATTTTATGAGGTCCCATTTGTCAATTCCCGATCTTACAACACAAGCTATTGCTGTTCTATTCAGGAATTTTTCCCCTGTGCCCATATCTTCGAGGATTTTCCCCACTTTCTCCTCTATAAGTTTCAGTGTCTCTGGTTTTATGTGGAGTTCCTTGATCCACTTAGATTTGACCTTAGTACAAAGAGATAAGAATGGATCCGTTCACATTCTTCTACATGATAATCACCAGTTGTGCTAGTACCATTTGTTGAAAATGCTGTCTTTTTCCACTGGATGGTTTTTGCTCCCTTGTCAAAGATCAAGTGACCATAGGTGTGTGGGTTCATTTCTGGGTCTTCAATTCTATTCCATTGTTCTACCTGTCTGTCACTATCCCAGTACCATGCAGTTTTTATCACAATTGCTCTGTAGTACAGCTCTAGGTCAGGGATGGTGATTCTACCAGAGGTTCTTCTATCATTGAGAAGAGTTTTTGCTATCCTCGGGTTTTTGTTATTCCAGATGAATTTGCAAATTGCCCTTTCTATCTCAGTGAAGAATTGAGTTGAAATTTTGATGGGGATTGCATTGAATCTGTAGATTGCTTTCGGCAAGATATCCATTTTTACTATACTAATTCTGCCAATCCATGAGCATGGGAGATCTTTCCATCTTCTGAGATCTTCTTTAATTTCTTTCTTCAGAGACTTGAAGTTCTTATCATACTGATCTTTCACTTCCTTAGTTAGAGTCACACCAAGATATTTTATATTATTTGTGACTATTGTGAAGTGTGTTGTTTCCCTAATTTCTTTCTCAGCCTGTTTATCCTTTGTGTAGAGAAAGGTCATTAATTTGTTTGAGTTTATTTTATATCTAGCTAATTCACTGAAGCTGTTTATCAGGTTTAGGAGTTCTCTGGTGAAAATTTTAAGGTCACTTATATATACTATCATATCATCTGCAAATAGTGATATTTTGACTTCTTCCTTTCCAATTTGTATCCCCTTGACCTCATGGAAAAAATTACAGAGACAAAGTTTGGAGCTGAGATGAAAGGATGGACCATCTAGAGACTGCTGCACCTGTGGATCCATCCCATAATCAGCCACCAAACCCAGACACTATTGCATATGCCAGCAAGATTTTGCTGAAAGGACCCTGATATAGCTGTCTCTTGTGAGGCTATGCCAGTGCCTGGCAAATACAGAAGTGGATGCTCACAGTCATCTATTGGATGGAACACAGGGACCCCAATGGAGGAGCTTGAGAAAGTTCCCAATGAGCTGAAGGGGTCTGCAACCCTATAGGTGGAACAACAATATGAACTAACCAGTACCCCGGAACTCTTGTCTCTAGCTGCATATGTATCAAAAGATGGCCTAGTCGGGCCATCATTGGAAAGAGAGGCCCCTTGGTCTTGAAAACTTTATATGCCCCAGTTCAGGGCCAAGAAGTGGGAGTGGATAGAAAGGGGAACAGGATGGGGGGAGGGTATAGGGGACTTACAGGATAGCATTTGAAATGTAAAAGAAGAAAATATCTAATAATAAATTGAAAAAAGAATGAGCCCCCTATTTGAGTAGTAATGGAACATTAACCTGTTCCTGTCCTCTCTCTCTTCATTTGCTTTGTATCTCTCATGTGTCTGAACAACATAACCAATATCCTTCCTCTTCTACCACTATACTATCAACAGTCTACAAGTGGTTCCTTTGAAGCTTCTGAAACTTCAGAGTTTGAGAATTAGTCATCATTTCGAATTGTTTGGCTGTTAGTTCATAAAACATCTTGCTGAATGGGTTAATGTTTGGAAGCTCCATGCCAACTTTCCACAAAGATAATTGAGTCAAAGACAATGATGCCATGAACACTTAAAAATACACAAACACACATACACACACATACATGCACACACACATATACTGCACTACTACACATATGTCTTCCCATGTATGCTTGTGTATATATGTATACTGTTTATGTGTTATAAATACTGGTAATGCCAACCTACCTTGTGCTTATGTTGGTTGTAAGGCAAAGTAAGATAATCTATCAAAACTATTCAGCACAGAGTTTGATTATCTATCAAATACTTTGTTAAGTGTTAACTATTAATTTATCTTACTGATTTGAGTTTATTATCAAATTAGTCATCTCGCAAGGTAAATTCGATATTCCCCATAAAGTGAATTTTGAATTTTGTTTTTCTTTTAGCAAATAGTACTTGGAATTTTTTTTACTAATCATCTCTACTGTATATAAAATGCTATGTAGTAGTATGTTGATACATTATATAAATTCTAAATTTATATTTTTTGAGATTTTGGTTTTTATGTGTATGGGTGTTCTACTGTATGGATGCCGGTGTACTACAAGAGTACAGTGCCCTCAGAGGCCAGAAAAGAATATCAGATCCCCTGGGACTGTAGTTACAGAATCAAACTCTGGTCCTCCACAAGAATAGAAGCTACTAGTTTTCATTGCTGAGCCATATCTTCAGCCCTTAAATTCTAAATTTTGAATTACAGCAATTACCTAGCTCTTTTATGCAATATATACTGATTTTTGTTGCTATTTTCTTTTTAAGACACAGTTTCACTGTGTAACTCTGGCTGGCCTAGAACTCTCTCTGTAAACCAGGTTGGCCTTGAACTCAGAGAGCTGTCTTCTAAGTGCTGGGTTTAAAGGTGTGTGCCATTATACTTAGCTTACTACTACTACTATTACTACTACTACTACTACTACTACTACTACTACTACTACAGCCTCCTCCTCCTCTTCCTTCTCCTCCTCCTCTTCCTCCTCCTCCTCCTTTTCTTCTTCTTCTTCTTCTTCTTCTTCTTCTTCTTCTTCTTCTTCTTCTTCTTCTTCTTCTTCTTCTTCTTCTTCTTCTTCTTCTTCTCCTTCTCCTCCTCCTCCTCCTCCTCCTCCTCCTCCTCCTCCTTCTTCTTCTCCTCCTCCTCCTTCTTCTTCTCCTTCTTTCTCTCCTTCTTTTTCTTCTACTTCTGCAGAGACAGGATGTCTCTGAGTAGCCTTGGCTGTCCTAGAACTCACTTTGTAGACAAGGCTGTCCTCTAACTCACAGAGATCTGCCTGCCTCTGCCACCCAAATGCTGGGATTAAAGGTGAGTACTATCATACCAGGCTCTCAATAAATATTCTTAAGCATGGTTTGGTTACTCTTGCTTTTTATTTATAGTCTTTTTAAAATAATTAATTATTTTTACACTCCAGTTTTTATTTCCCCCCCACCCCGTCCACCCTCTGACTGTTCCATATCCCATACCTCCTGCCCATACCCTGTCTCCACGTGGATGCCCCCACCTCCCACCCCACCTGCCCTTTAAACTCCCTGGGGCCTCCAGTCTCTTGAGGGTTAGGTGCATCATCTCTGAATGAACACAGACCTGGCAGTCCTCTACTGTATGTGTGTTGCTGGCTTATTTATAGTCTTAATTCCATCAAATTTTCTAGAAATATTTCAGATACCCAGAGGTTATCTCTATAAACTTTTTTCTTAAATATAGTTTTAATTTTCCATAATATTTCCTCTACATTAAGAATGCCAACCATTCCCTACTGAAGACTTATCTTAGGAAAGTCTTTTTTTCTTGATGCAAGTTCCCAGATTTCTCTAATTCTCTTGCTTCCTGTGACTCCACAAAAAAATAAGGGGGGAGGGAGGAGAAAGGGGGAAAGAGGAAGAAGAAGATGCAAACGTATTAATTAGTTCCAAATGTTGTTTTGCATGAAACACTTTGATGATTGCTTACTCCTAAGTGAGAAATGACTGTCAAAGTCTTCCCTTGCTCTCCCATTTCCTGATATTTACTCTGATTTTGGATAGACGTAGTCTTCTTCATTACCATGCATGTGTTTACATTCTTCTAGATGCAGCCTTCTCTCTCAAAACTTCATCAAAAATGCAAAGTTTAGGGACACCAAGGTTGACATACACAAAACTGAAGTGATTTCTGCCAACAATGTGAGGGGCAGGCTTTACCTCCAAGGCTTCTGCCACATTTAGTCTCAATGAAGCATATTTGGGACTTTAGAGTCCTATTTAGCAAGACTGGGTCTTTTGGCATTGTTGGTGTTTGGGGATCTGTTTATGCATATCTCTCTCTAGATGAACAATTTATGCTGCAGATAAGTAAAAAGACAGTATGCTTTGAAAACCCTTCTTGGTCAAAAGAACACAATCTCTGGCCTGGGTGCAGACCTAACTTTCCAATGGAGCTAGATCAAACTTCTGGCCAAGAAACCACCTCTAAAAGGTATGTTCACGTGAAACCACACCAATGAAATAGAATCATTAATTCTTTGTGGTATGGGCATGACTCCTTTATTGAGGCAATTATTACTAAAGAGATATGTTCTCCTCCATTGCAGTGTTTTACTCCAAGCTAGGACAAAAAGAAGGAGGGGAAAGGAGAGGAGAGGAGAGGAGAGGAGAGGAGAGGAGAGGAGAGGAGAGGAGAGGACAGGACAGGAGAGGAGAGAGGAGGAGGAGGAGGGAGGGAGGGAGAGAGAGAGGGATGGAGGGAGAGAGAGAGGGAGAGAGGGAGAGAGGAAGAAGAAAAGAAGAAGAAGAAGAAGAAGAAGAAGAAGAAGAAGAAGAAGAAGAAGAAGAAGAAGAAGAAGAAGAAGAAGAAGAAGAAGGAGAAGAAGAAGGAGAAGAAGAAGAAGAAGAGGAGGAGGAGGAGGAGGAGGAGGAGGAGGAGGAGGAGGAGGCAACCTGACTTAAGACTTCTTAATGAGTTTGAAGAAAAGAATGTGTTAGTAATACTAAACTTGGAAGCCCTCAAAGAGCCATATTGAAGACACTGATTCAGTCATTTTTGGTGGCCTATCAAGGCCAAGAAGAAGAGTTGAGTTAGAAGGAGGGTGTTGGGATCTCCTGTGACAATGGTGGTGATATCTGGGCTTTTGGGACAGAGCTTTGCTATTCAAACTGTGGTACTTGACTCAGAAACTTTGGCATTTGCTAGAGGCTTGTTAGAGATACAGTATCTAGAACTGGGGAGATGGACCAGTTGGTAAAGCACCTGTCTCACAAGTATAAGAAATGTTATTTGCTTCCCAGTACCCACATTTTAAGAAAGGCAGGCATAGTGGAATGCTCATGTCATCCTAGAATAGCAAGAAGGAGGGGAGGAGGTAAAGAAAGGAGGATTTCTGAGGCTTGCCAGCCAGTCAGCATAGGCAAATGAATAAGCTCTGGGCAGTCAGAGATCCTGTCTCAAAAAAAGGTGAATGGTTTTGGATGACATCTGAAGTTGTCCTTCAGCTTACGCGCACACACACACACACACACACACACACACACGGTATAGGGTCGGGTGGGATTGAGGGATGCAGCATCAAGGCTCTACCACAGTTCAGCTATATTTGAATCTAAAATTTAACATGGCCTCTCTAGGTGCTAGAAAGCAGGTCCATACTTCTGTATAGTAGAATTCCTTTCTCTGTTGGCAGAATATTCATTGTTCAGATGGGATAAAAACTTTTGTGCATTCAGTGATAGTTAGCAGTATTCCTCCGTCATCAAATTTTGATAACTCAAAATGCTCCTAGACAATGTTAAATGTCTCTGAAGATCATTATACAACTTTCTCTGAGATGTGCTAATGACTGATTAAACACAGAGTAGGGAAACAAGAGGGGAAAATTATAAGAACTGAGCTTTGAGTCATTCTCATCTTCCGTGGCTTGTGGATGATCCTGGAAAAGAAGATAAAAAGACAGACTGGAGGATGGAGGAATCCAAGAAGAACAGCAGCTAGGAGATCAAGGAGGTACATACTGATAGACATTGCTAATGAAGATGTGAACTATAACATGCTCATTTTATCTAGATAAATGAAGGCTACTGATGATCCAAAATAAGCTCACTCGTTCACTCTGTGTGTGTGTGTGTGTGTGTGTGTGTGTGTGTGTGTGTGTGTGTGTGTGTGTGTGTGTAGGGGGCAGCAATCAAGTCCAGTTGGAGAATGAGTAGAAGGTATGGAAATTATGGCCAGGTGTTAGTTCTTTGGAATTTAATATAGTCCCCAAGGAGCAGCATCAGAATTTAGAAACAGAGTCCCAAGCCTAAAGAATCACAATCTGGCTCTGAAGAAGATTTCTGAAGTTTCCAGATAATTCTGAAACACATTAGAGGTTAGGAAACTTACTAATGGGCAATTTTTACATCTGGCTGGTTGAAGGGAGGAAAGCAGCTGACCTTATACAACAGGATTACTATATGTGAGTGTCTTAAATATGTTACTCTCCCCAGATTTAAAAGACCCACATACAGTTGAACATCTTGGCTCTGTAAAAAGGAAAACGTATGATCTACAAACTCAGAAATCAGAACTCTTATTGCATTCTTATTTTTGAGAGGCTAGCTAGATGTAATTTAAAATAATTTTATCACAATCTCAAAGACACTTATTAGTTAACAGTTTTATTCAGACAATTAATGTCTATGAACAAATGCAAACACATTTGAGATTGTTACTATTGCATTGGGGTCTCCTCTTAGTGAGTACAAAGTCAATAAACATTTCGAGTAGATAAAAGAATGGAGAAAGGGTAAGAGAATACTGGTATCATTCCTTGATGGTAGAAGTTGCAGGGTCTTGTTCAGGAAGCATAAACATATTCATATAAGAAAGCACTTTGTAGCCAGGCGGTGGTGGTGCACGCCTTTAATCCCAGCACTTGGGAGGCAGAGGCAGGCAGATTTCTGAGTTCCAGGCCAGCCTGGTCTACAAAGTGAGTTCCAGGACAGCCAGGGCTATACAGAGAAATTCTGTCTCAAAAAACAAAAAAAAGGAAAAAAAAAAAAAAGAAGAAAGCACCTTGAGAGCAGCACCTTCCTGAGAATGCTCAGTTTAAGGAGTGCATTGCTAAGCACTCTCAGTTTAAGGTCATAGTTCAGGAAGGAAAGAGAATAGGCAGATTACTGGGTATGCTTGGTTTAAGATCATGGGGAAAGAAAATTATGGTGCACACATTCAAATGGCGAAAAAAGGGAAGTCAAGAAACCTTCTGGGCATGCCTAGTTATGTTATAAAGAGGATAGACAGAATTACCATTGGGCATATTCACCCTCTTTTTCCCAAAGAAGGATTTTAGGGTTTTTTAAAATTAGATATTTCCTTTATTTACATTTCAAATGTTATCCCCTTTCCTAGTTTCTCCTCCAAAAAATCCCCTATCCTCTCCCTGCTCCCCCTGATCCCCAACCCACCCACTTCAGCTTCCTGGCCCAGGCATTCCCCTATACTGGGGCATAGAACCATCACAAGACCAAGGGCCTCTCCTACCATTGATGTACTACTAGGCCATCCTCTGCTACATATACAGCTAGAGCAATGAGTCCCACCATGTGTTTTCTTTGATTGGTGGTTTAGTCCCAGGGAGCTCTGGGGGTACTGATTAATTCATATTGTTGTTCCTCCTATGAGGCTGCAAACCCCTTCAGCTCCTTGGGTACTTTCTCTAGCTCCTTCACTGGGAACCCTGTGCTCAGTCAAATGGGTGGCTGTGAGCATCCACTTCTGTATTTGTCAGGCACTGGCAGAGCCTCTCAAGAGACAGCTTTATCAAGCTCCTGTCAGCAAGCTCTTGTTGGCATCTGCAATAATGTCTGGGTTTGGTGATTTTTAATGGGATGGATCCCCAGGTTGGGCAGTCTCTGGATGGTCATTCTTTCAGGTTCTGCTCTGAACTTTGTAACTCCTTCCTTGGGTATTTTGTTACCCCTTCTAAGAAGTATGGAAGTATCCACGCTTTGGCCTTCCCTCTTCTTGAGGTTCATGTATTTTGCAAATTGTACCTTGGGTATTCTAGGTTTCTGGGCTAATATCCGCTTATCAGCAAGTGCGTATCATGTGTGTTTTTTTGTGATTGGGTTACCTAACTTAGGATATCCTCCAGATCCATCCATTTGTCTAAGAATTTCATAAATTCATTGTTTTTAATAGCTGTGTAGTACTCCATTGTGTAAATGTAGCACATTTTCTGTATCCATTCCTCTGTTGAGGGACATCTGGGTTCTTTCCAGATTCTGGCTATTATAAATAAGGCTGCTATATAAACGAACTCAAATACAAAAACCACATGATCATCTCATTAGATGCTGTGAAAGCATTTAACAAAATCCAATACCCCGCCAGGCGGTGGTGGCGCACACCTTTAATCCCAGCACTTGGGAGGCAGAAGCAGGTGGATTTCTAAGTTCAAGGCCAGCCTGGTCTACAAAGTGAGTGCCAGGACAGCCAGGGCTAGACAGAGAAACCCTGTCTCATAAAAACAAAAACAAACAAACAAAACAAAAAACAAAAAACAAAAAAAAAACCCAACACCCCTTCATGATAAAAGTCTTGGAAAGATCAGGAATTCAAGGCCCATACCTAAACATAGTAAAAGCAACATACAGCAAACCAGTAGCCAACATCAAACTAAATGGAGAGAAACTTGAAGCAATCCCACTAAAATCAGGGACTAGACAAGTCTGTCCACTCTCTCCCTACCTGTTCAATATAGTACTTGAAGTCCTAGCCAGAGCAATTCTACAACAAAAGGAGGTCAAGGGGATACAAATTGGAAAGGAAGAAGTCAAAATATCACTATTTGCAGATGATATGATAGTATACATCAGTGACCCCAAAATTTCCACCAGAGAACTCCTAAACCTGATAAGCAACTTTAGTGAAGTAGCTGGATATAAAATTAACTCAAACAAATCAGTGGCTTTTCTCTGCACAAAGGATAAACAGGCTGAGAAAGAAATTAGGGAAACAACACCCTTCACAATAGTCACAATTAATATAAAATACCTTGGTGTGACTCTAACTAAGGAAGTGAAAGATCTATATGATAAGAACGTCGAGTCTCTGAAGAAAGAAATTGAAGATCTCAGAAGATGGAAAGATCTCCCATGCTCATGGATTGGCAGGATTAATATAGTAAAAATGGTCATCTTGCCAAAAACAATCTACAGATTCAATGCAATCCCCATCAAAATTCCAACTCAATTCTTCACTGAGATAGAAAGGGCAATTTGCAAATTCATCTGGAATAACAAAAAACGCGAGGATAGCAAAAACTATTATCAACAATAAGAGAACTTCTGGTGGAATCACCATGCCTGATATTAAGAGTTACTACAGAGCAATTGTGATAAAAACTGCATGGTACTGGTATAGCAACAGAGAAGTAGACCAATGGAATAGAATTGAAGACCCAGAAATGAACCCACACACCGATGGTCATTTGATCTTTGACAAAGGAGCTAAAACCATCCAGTGGAAAAAAGACAGAAGTTTCAAGAAATGATGCTGACTCAACTGGCGGTTAGCATGTAGAAGAAGGCAAATTCTTATCTCACAAAGCTCAAGTCTAAGTGGATAAAGAAGGATTTTAGTTAAAACCAAGTGAAAAGATACACATACTGAAATTACAGTAATATACAAGTTTGTTCCTATAAGGTCTCCTTGACATTCATGAAAGTGAAGTATTGAGCCTGAGACAGTGGCACACACAGCCTTGTAATCCTAGCACCTGGCAAGCAGAGTCAGGGGCATCACAATTTCCTTAGCGAGCAAGATCCTGTTTCATAGAAGGGAGGGGGAAAGAGGAGGAGGAGCCTAGTAATTATGGCTTATTGAATGTACATATACAGATTTTTGCATTTTTATTTTAAGTCTATGGATGTTTTGGTTGTGTGTGTGTGTGTGTGTGTGTGTGTGTGTGTGTGTGTGTGTTATGTGTGTGCCTAATACCCTCAGAGGTCAGAGAATGACATTGGATCCCCTGGATCTGTAGTTATAGATAGTTGTTAGCTTCCGTGTGGAAACCAAACTCTGCATGGCCAACAAGTATGCTTAGCAGCTGAGCCATCTCTCCAGTTTCTTGTATATCTAATCTAAATTCATCGTTGTTTCTACTGTTCTAAACAACCGTGGGAATACAGTTGGCATGAGTTGTTCTGACTCTGTGCCTTTCAACTTCTTTAAAACCCAAGCAAGCACCCACGTGGCAGAGAACATTGTCCCACCAATAACAAAGGTTACAACCATGGAGAGTTTTAGGGGGTGGATAAAACGATAACATGCAAGTCAGAGACATTTCTTTACTGGGAGAGTCCCGGTAAAACTCAGGCAATAATTCCCCAACTTTTACACTAACTCTAAGTTTGGCTGCACCTTGAAATTACCCGGACAGCTAAAACAGCAACAATCGAACTAACACTAAGGCAAAGCAGGTCTGGGAGTCCTGCACTCTGTGGGCTCTTGTGTCATTGGTTCGAGCTAAAGCTTCAGCCTTGGATTTCAGCAGGTGAGGTGGATTCCTATCGGCAGGTAAAGAGGAGAAAGAACCAATCCAATTAATCTTATTGCAGCAGGTTTTCAACGTGAACAGCCATCACAATCACCCGAGAGACCTGGGGATCCAGGCACTCCACCAGAAAAAGCACAAGGCCCTAGTTTTGACCCTCAGCATCTGAGCTGCTTGGGTATGCTGTTCAAACTGCTGGGTGGAGGGCGCCACCTCGTGGCAGAATGATTGTTAGTTCTTTAGTCCTTAGCAGGATTTTCCAGTCATTTCTGAGAGGAGATTTTCCCCAATAGTGCATGCAGCGCTTCCGGAATGATAAACTTAAAAAGAACTGGAAGGAAAGAGGAAAGAAAAACGTGTCGAAAGAAGGGCAGCAGGGTTCCTGGAACTTGTAAGGCCTTAAGGAAAGTAAAAGCTCGAAGAGAACAAAAACTGACAGAAACGTCTCCTTCTCGAATCCTTATCTCTACATCAAGCCTCGGGTCTCAAACCAGACTGCTCTGGCACTTTTCAGACTGTGAATTTGAAATCACTCACTGGCCTCAGGATCGTCCCACACATCTTCAGTTTCTGCCACCGGCTTTTCCGGCTAAACAGCCTTTCCCGGATTACAAAAGCACTTCCTCAAATCACCCACCCACAACCACCACTGCAAAATGTCTCCTGTCACTAAATCTCCCCATCATCTGATAGAAAACAGAGTCCTTCCACCCCCCTCCAGCCTGCCTTCCTTCCCAACCCTGGAGAAGAGGCAGCTTTCCCCTATATAAACTGCAAGCCCATCCAGACCTGCTCCACGCTCCGCTCTTCTTACTTGGGTAACTGGCTCACACTTCATCTGATGCACAATTGCTTCTTCCCATCCTGCTGCCTTTCGCTCACACCTGGAGTCTGACTTCAAAATCTGGAGATTAACTGCTAATGTCCGTCAATAGAAATAAAATGTTGCACTAGATCAATGATTATTTTTAAAATCAGATGATAATCCCAGCACTCAAGGAGTGAGGATTATGAGTTTGAGGTCAGCCGGAGCTCTAGATCTCTAGATTTTTAAAACAAAATAAAAAACACTGTCCTCCAAAAGACCACTCCAACTAAGTTAATTAAATTAAAAAAATAAAACCAGAAAACATATCTATATCTAAAACAGATCTGTTAGGCACAGAAAAAGGTTAGAAAATAGCACATTTTAAAACATTTATTGATTTTTGCTATGGAGGGAGTCAATTCTCTCCTTCTACTTTGTGGGTTCTGGGATCTAACTCAAGTTGTTACACTTGACAGAAAGTACCTGTATTGACTAAGTCACATCTGTGACCCCTGTGACCCCATTTTTACAAAAGAACTTTGTATGTACTTATATAAAAACATACACATAGGAAAGCCCCTGAAGAACAAACATCTATTCTTGTAATTAAATGTTTGGAACCACATGGGGATAATATTATAATACATATGCATAATAATACAATCACACAAAATGGGCCTGAATACATACAATATTCTTTGGTCTCAAACATTTTACAGTCTTGCTGGACATAGTGGTAAAACGCATACCTATAATCCCAGCACTCAGGAGGCTGAGGCATGTAGATTGAAATTTTGAAGTCAGTCAGGATTGTAAAGTGAGTTTGAGGCCAGCCTGCCTGTAAAGAGACTTTATCTCAAAATAAAATAAAATGTGTGTGTGTGTGTGTGTGTGTGTGTGTGTGTGTGTGTGTGCCTGTTCATGTACACACTTGTGTATCTGTAAGTGAATGCCAGAAGTCAACGTCAGGTTTTGTTTCTTAGTATCATCTACTTAGGTTTTAGAGATAGGGTCTCTCACTGGCCTGGAGCTCAATGATGAAGTCTGGATGGTTGGCCAGAGTGCCTCAAGGATCTGCCAGTCACTGCCCCAGTCCAGGATGTTACAAGAACACACCACTGTGCCCAGCTTTGGAAATGGGTCCTAGGGGTCAAAGTAGGTCCTTATGCTGGCACTCACTTTTTTGATCCATTTCTTCAGCTTTCCAAAAATACTTGTATGCTAAAGAATGTCTAGAGCTGACCATGAAAAGTACAAGAGAATATACAATTCAAATCTTAGCTTTGCAGCAAACTTTGGCTAAGTGACTGATTCTCAGCAAGCCTGTTCATATTATTCCCAAAATGAGATTCTAATAACAAAAAGCTATGTGAGCTGTGTGGGAGAAGAGTCACAGATAGTTGTCTGGTATAATGGATACACAACTTATCTGTACCTGGGATCAATGAGGATCCACGGGCACTTGGGGACAGAACTCAGAAAGTCTATATCTGCTAGTAGATGATAGTAAAATCGACTGAACTAAAATAGGCTGTGTCCCAAAAGTTCACTGCCAGAGTCACTCAGCAGATCACACAATGAGAGCCTTATGACTTAACTGGAAGTCTCCAGAGTCCTGTCCAGAAGTATGAGTCCGGCCTTGGGGAGTTCTTTAGGAGTACAGCTTGCCACATGAACTGAGATCGTGGAGTGTTGTGAGAGACAGTTGGGAAGTATTAGCTCTCCTTTGCAGAGAGAGCCAACCAACTACTAGCTCACCAGTCCACTCATGGAAGTGTGTGAGTTGCAACATTAGTAATATGGGCAACATCTTGGGAAGGTCAATCAGAGGTTACTATGTGATTAGTGATGGTAAATAGAAAGGGCTACCAAAGGGCTGTCATGTTCCACTCTGATTTAACCTTCCACAACCAGGCTTTAGATTCTAGCACCACACTATCAAAACTACTCTCTTGACTGTCAAGGGTAAAATTCTCTTTGCCAGGTTAGGGGACTTCTGCAGTTTCTTGTACTGCTTGGCATTAGTGTGCTAGTATATGATGGTTAAGAGCATGAACTCAGGAGCCAGGATAATTCAGCTTTTCTTTACATCAGTTTTCCCTTTGAGAAATGGAAATGGCCATAAGTATCCAGCACAGGTCTCTTCTTTTTTTGTTCTTCCTTTTATTCTAGAAATACCTACTGAGCTTCTATTCTACAGCCCCCAGGGCTGAGTGCAAAGGACAGCCTTGCCATCATGGAGAAACTAGACCAGAGTGCTTTCACACTGCTTAATCAGTGAGTGATAAGAGTTTGAAAGGTAGAAGTAGACCCTTGAAATCCTAAAACAGGAGGCTCAATCAATTCAGGAGTGAGGCTAGTCCCACCAAGTCATGGAATCATGGAGCAGTCATGAAACACAGCTACATCATTGTGCTCAGTACTGGTTCATCCTCTTACCTGGGTTACTCCGTTTGGGTTCTTTGACATCCCCATTCTCATAACTTTGATTTAATAATGAATTTTCAGGGCTGGTACTGTAGCTCAGTTAGTAATGTTATGTTTCAAACCTAGGACAAATGGCTACTTAGCATATCAAAGCAGATGCTAGCTACTAGTTTCTCCTGACATTTCTCAGTCCTTACCTGTTAAAGAGCTGTCCTGGCTGGTACAACCGGCCACCGACACTGAACTCTCCAGGCCAGGAGGCTGGGCTACTCTTCCCTATATAATCCAACCATTTTGGTTGCCTGCCTTTTTTGTGTTATTGGGCCTCCTGATTGCTGTACCTCGTTCCCCTCTCCCTTCCCACCCCCCCCCCTCCTGACCTGACTGTTGATGTCCATTCTGGACTCTCCCAGATGTCCTTGCCTCTATGCTTTCCCACATATCTATAATAAACTTTCTCCTCCACCATACCTAGAAGCAGTTATGTTTCTTTCCTTTTTTAATTTTTATTTTCATTCCGGTAGAACACTTGCTTATCATACATAAAAGTGTTCCCTCAGTGTATAAATCAAGAGTAGTGGCCCAAGCCTATATCCAGGCATTTGGACAGCGGAAGCAAGAGGGTCAGAAGGTCAAAAGGTCACCCTTCAACACATAGTGAACTTGAAGCCAGACTGAGGTACCTGAGACACTATATTTCTAAACGTGCAGTTTGTGGGACTGGAGAAAGAGCATTTACCTAGCAAGTGCCAGACCCTCGGCTCTTGGTAAGGGAGGTTCATTTTGGATTGAATTGATAGCTCAGTGGTTATGAGCACTTGTTTGTCTTGCAGAGAACCCAGGTTTTGTTCCCAGCACCTACATGGTAGCTCACAAGTGTATAAAATTCTAGTTCTAGGGGATCTGACCTCTGAGGGCCCCTGGCACACATGTGGTACACACATATGCATGTAGTCCAAACACTCAAACACATAAAAATAAGGTAAATAAATACAAAATAATAACAGGTTCATTTTCATGCCAGACCCCATGCAAAGAACTAGGAATATGGCAAGAATAGGGAGGCTCTGCCCCTTTCTGACCATTCTTTTCTCAACATTCTACTGTCACCTTACTTTTTACCTTGGACTCTGGAAAAAGCTGTCTCCTTCTTTTTATGTTGTCACTTTTTGGTTTAGTTTGCTTTGGGTTTGTTGTTGTTGTTGTTGTTGTTGTTTGGTTGGTTGTTTTTTTTAGAGAATGTCTTATGTCACCCAGGTTGGCCTTAAACTCACTGTGTAGCAGAAGATGAGCTTGAATTTGTGATTCTCCTTCCTCTACCTTCCAAGTCGATGATTGCATGTAACCACACCTGTGCCTGGCTCATATGATATTTTTGTTGTTGTTGCTGTTATTTGTTGTAAGCAAGGACATTCACATTTTATTATACATGTGCTTGCATATACATACACAAATCTGGAGTGACTACCTTCCTCAGTTTATAAGGGCATCTGTTTTATTTTGTTGTTACTTTTTAAAGATTTACTTTAGCTTCAATTATATGTGTGGGTCAGGGTATGGACAAGTGAGTGTGGGTTACCTTGGAGGCCAGAGGTGTCAGATGCCTTGGAGCTGAAGTTACAGGCAGTTGATGTAGGTGACATTGAACTCAGATCCTCTCGACGGCAGTAGGAACTCTTAACTGCTGAGCCATACCTCAGCCCCCATCCATTTTATTTTTAATAAATAAATACCTGTGCAGACATCTAGTTTTTTACTGCGAATATCTTACATTACTATGAAAAATTAATCACAGTTAATAAACTAATAGTGATATAGTTTCACTGATTACATATTACAGTTTATTCAAATTGCAGTAGCTTATTTACAATGTCCTATACCTTACATTATAGTGCTCATTCCATCTCCTTAGGCTCCTATAGCAGTTGCTAAGATTTTCCTTATTTTTGATGACCTTGATTTTGAGGAATCCTGGTGAGATTTTCTGTAAAATGTGCCTTTATTTAGTTTTGTCTAATGATTGTCTTGTAGTGCCAGGAAGGAGATGGTGATCCCTCTGCCCCACCCTACCCCACCCCACAAAACAGACAGGAGCTGAGCCGATGCAACTCACAGCAGGGTCTTCATTCTATTGGTGCTAACTCAGGCCCCTCAGCTCACACACAGGATGATTTTGGAGAAAGGAGCCCCAAATATCTACCAGGTAAGCCTTTATAGAAGGCTACGATGGGGGAGGGGGGGTGAGTATGTAAGCATCTAATTGAAAAGTTATTATAGACTTTAAACATAATGGGCTGGTGCTGGGAGTCATATCATAAATGTAATTTCTGCTTCTCTCTGTATAACCTGGAGACTGAAGCTAGGCTCAGGTTTTATTGGGAAGTAACTTGGAAATTAATGCTAGGTACCAGCCTATTAGTTTACCTGAGTTCAAACTTAGGCCAGGTTCTCTAAAATGGAGTCTGAATTTAAAAGATTTAGCTTCTCAGTCTCATGATTAGACCGGGGTCATGTTTTTTTTTTTTTAAATGGGACACCCACAGATAGGTGAAACACCATTCACCACATGTCTTAGTAACTATTCTACTGCTGTGAAGCGTCCCCATGACCAAGGCAACTTAGAAAAGGAAGTGCTTAACTGGGGGCTCATTTACAATTTCAGATGGTGAGTCTATGACCATCATGCTGGGGAGCATGGCAGCAGGCAGGCAAGCAGGCAGGCAGTCATGGCACTGGAGCAGTAGCCAAGAGTTTACATTTTGAGACAACAATGACAAGTCAGTGACAGACTGAGCCTGGAGTAGGCTTTTGGAACCTCAAAGCTCATCCCTGGGCACCGGCGGGGGTGGGGGTGGGGGTGGGGAAGGGCTGCTGGAGAGATGGCTCAGTGGTTAAGAGCACTAACTGCTCTTCCAGACGTCCTGAGTTCAATTCCCAGCAACCACATGGTGGCTCACAGCCATACGTAATGGGATCTGATGCCCTCTTCTGGTGTGTCTGAAAAAAGCTACAGTGTACTTACATACATACATTAAATAAATAAATAAATAAATCTTAAAAAAAAACAAAGCTCATCCCTAGTGACACACCTTCTCCAACAAGGCCACACCTAAAACAGATGATTCACCCACTAAGGACCTAGCATTCAAATCTATAACTCTATGTATATCAGCCTCATTCAAACTACCACATATACACATAACAGAAGTACCAGTTGCCAAGTTACATTGTTGGTCACATGGGTGACTTAGAATTTCCAACTGTGAAAAAACATCCTTGCTTCCATGATGTAGTCTTTGAAAATGAATTGCAGCCCATGTAAGAAGTAGACAGTTGGGTGGCAGGGTGGGGTGGGATTGGTCGGAATTCTTTAAAACATGGAAGTTGTCTCTCTTCTCCCAAGTGCTTAATCATTTATTCATTTATGTATCTCTGCATGGTGTTTGCTTCATACATTGGGTTCTAATCCCATATCTCATACACACACACACACACACACACACATATATATACACATATGTATATATATATATATATATATATATATATATATATATATATATATCCCTACTAGCCATTGGGATCTTATTCTGGTTAGGACATTTTTTTTCTATTTTTCTTTTCATTCATTCCTTGTTTTCTTTCAGGTAGAAGACTTTATTTCATCAAAATATTTTAAAATAGACTGTGCAAAAGAATTAGAAGTCCCAACCTATCCCAGTATTCACATCAAGAAGCTAGTCATTAGAAGATGCTGTGGAAGAAAAGTTCTTAGGGCCCAGACCTTCCTTTGTGCCAAGATGCAAGTTTCCCTTTTCTCCCCATCCCTTCTTTTCTCATTTGTTATGGTAGGTGTATCAATGAATATAGCGAAGAAAGATCTCAAATAGCCTAGGCAATGATGATGGTATCATAGCCACGAGGAACAGCTGACAGGAGTCAGCTAATAGGAAGGGTTTCTTTTCTCTGAAGAAGATTCTTTAACGCAGTGCTCAATTTCATATGCATATGTTCATGAATGCTTTCTTGTCCATGAAGCCAATACTTCCCATGTGTGACCAACCTTCTGGAAACAGTCCTTCAGGTTGATCTCAAATGCAGTTTTCAGGTGAAAGGCATAAAGCAACACAGGGAACTCCTGAGTCAAGACAAGAGGTATCCTCTTGTCCATGTCATTTAGAACTTAGTGACACATCAACAATCCCCCTTGAAATGTTTTGTGCCTTTAGCATAGGAAGTAACTGTGAGGAGTCAGTGCTGTATAATATAACCAGGGAAACTGCCTGGCTGATGGGATCAAGTGTGGACAAAATGCCCTCAGAGGCAAGGCCACACAGGCTCTTATTGTTGGAGTCCTGGCAATGGCCTGTGGCTGGACATCAAGAGGCCCCTGAGCTCCACTTGTAGTTGTTGCCTCTCAACTCTAGAAAGCTATTATCTCCCATTATTCATTGAGAATGAAGACTGGTGATAAAAATGTAAGGAGCTATAAAGCATTTCCATATGATGCCATGTGGGGCGGTGAGCTGTGCACTGGCAGCCTGGTCCCCAGTTGAGCTCAGACTTTGAACCCCAGAGACCCAGCAGGTGACTTTTGCTCTAGTTCTTGCTGTCTCACTGGATGCAACAGGAGCTGCGGGAACAGCCTTGTCCAAATACAACATCTGGCCAGCAACTTGCAAGACAAGCTTGACCAGGCAATGACTTCCACTACAGACAGCCTTGAGTCTCTTCGACGCCAGATAACTTCCTTAGTAGGAATTGCTCTCCAAAACCGGAGAGCCCTAGACTAACTGACTGCTGAACAGGGAGGGACTTGTGTTTTGCTGGGGGAGAAATGTTGCTTTTATGTCAATGAATCTGGGCTGTTAGAACAAGATATACAAATGCTCAAAGAGCTCTGGAGAAACCTCCAGGCACGCTATACTCCCGAAACCCCTTCCCCTTGGTACTCTAACCTCTTGGTAGCCTAGACTCTTCTGCTCCTTGGCCCTATATTAGCCATTGGAGCCTTGCTTCTCTTGGCACCCTGTCTCATTCAGTTTCTAAAGCAACAGATGAGTAACATTACAATATCACCAATCAGGTCTTGGTTCAGTATCAAACTGTTCCCAACACAGGAGACAGTTATTCTGTGACACCTCTCCCTTATAAAAGGAAAAGGGGGAGTTGTGGAGCAGTGAGCAGTGCACAGGCAGCCTAGTCCTAGGTTGAGCTCAGACTTTGAACCCCAGAAACCTGGCAGGTGGCTTTGGTCTGCAAGGGATGGCAGGTGTTCGATCATGCCGCTTGGGCATCTGGCTCCTGTCGGAGCTACAGCATCCCACAGCCACCCCTCCCCCCGAGAGGTATGTGGCCATCAGTCACATAAGAGCAGCACCAAGCCCTCCCACATGCAAATAAGGTTTTCCCAAGCTCTCAGACCAAGCCAATAAGAATTACCCGTTGTCAGACCCTGACCCACCCCAAAACTGTATATAAGAATCCTATCCAGAAGGATTAACGGTGTGCTAGAACTACTCTGTCATACAAGAACTTTTGTCATAAGAGCTGTAACACTTGGGAAGAGGTCTGCCCTCCCAAAACGCCGCCTGAAACTACCCTTCACTCCTCACTGGCTAGTCGGCCTCTTGTCAGCTCAGCCTGACTCAGTGCAGGCCAGCGTGGAGTAACCAAGACAGCATGCTAGAGGTAAAGCCAACTGCAGCAGCAAAAGTGGCGGAAATGACTTCCCCTCCCTGCTCACACTTGCTCCCTTTGCATGAACTCTTGCATCCGGCTGGGCTAGAGATCTCCGTGGAAAGCCTCCAGTATACAGGCCCACACTGTCAGACTCAGCAACAATCCACAGAATGCTCTTGCTCCATCAACCAGCTCTTACTCTTTAATGCATCCACAGGTTCCCTGACCTGACTGGATCTGGACAAACATTTACTCCCTCTCTGGAGTCTGTCCTCCCCACTCCCATGATATTCTGGGACTTAGAGTAAGGCAGAGTAACAACTTTGGGTCTTCTCTGTTTCCACTCTGTGGTAGTGAGGAAAATTCCAGATACTACCATCTCCCAGACTTAGATGGGCTATGAAGTAGCCATTTCCTCTTGTTCTGAGTCTCACAACTTACCCAGGACTTCTAAATCCCCACCCCCCGATCCTGAATTTCTAATCTGTGGCCCATCTCTCTGTTGAGAAACCCAATAGCATCCTTCCCAGGTTTGTTTCTCTCTGCAGCTCATTTTCTCCAAAACAAATCCAATTCATCATGCCTATGGAATGATACACTGTTTCCTTATGTATATTTTTCATATAGCTTCTGCATTTGGAAACTGCTCACATTTGTTTGAATGTGCTGAGTCTCACACATTACTCCCAACAGTAACTGCCTTACAGTTTATTTGTGGAGTTGGAGACTCGTTAGCGTGGAGGGCATAGTTAGGGAGAGGGAGGTACTTCCATGGATAGACTCCTATAGTATGTCTATAATTTACAAATCCATTTAGATCGGGGATACCCATCCATGCGCGAGTTTGCATTGGTGGATCAGGAAAAGCAGAAATAATCACCAAAAAAAAAAAAAAAAAAAAAAATCTAGCCCATCCCTAGAGAAAGGAACTGGATGGCTGCCATGAGGGCTGGAGTACTTTCAGTGGGTAAAAGTACTTGTCATGCCAACATGAGAACCTGAGAGGAAATCACCAGAACTTATGGAAAAGAATGACATGGTGACATGAGTATCTTTAATCTCAGACCTCCTACATGGAGATGGGAGGTGGTAACAGTACAATCTCCAGAAGCTTTAAAGTCAAAGAAACTGTCCCAGACAAAGTAGAAAGTGAGGACTAACACAAAAGGTTGTCTTCTGACCTTCACATATGCACTGTGACATGAATAGAATTCACACACACATAAAGTAATGAATATAATTTAAAATTATTAAAATATTTGTATACAAAAGCAGAGAAACTGGGTGGTTATAATGAGATTTTTATAAAAGAACTAAGAAGTTAGGACAGGACACCTGTTGAAATAGATGAAAAACTCATGACCAGCCTTTCCTCAAAACAGTGACAGAACACTTGATGTCATCCAATTTTTCACGTGGGATATTAGTGAAGAGAGATATTGAAAATGCATCAGAGCAGAACTTGAGTGGTAAGAGTTCTATACTTACTTTTCCTGTATTGAACCCTTGATCTTTGGTTCCCGTTCCCTTACCCATAAAATTTGATGACTCTTTGTAGCTTTTAACTACTGTGGTTACTTGTCATTATTTGGGAGAGTCTGGCTTAAGGAAATACAGAAAAGAATGGGAGGAAGACCTGGGTTTCAGATAATTATTCTTTAGCTCTAGAGGGACTCAAGGATGAATTTGCCAAGGACTATGTTGGGATCTTGCCTTCTCTTGTATCTGTTATTATACTAACCATACAATTATACTAACCATAGGAAAAAGGTCTCTTCATCACAGTCAAATGCATTATTGTACACAGTTGCAAAGATTGTCCTCTGCAAACCTACTTGTGCAACTACATAGTCAAGTAAGTTTGTCATTTAGCCCTCCTTCCTCTTACCTCGCTCTGTTCACTAATTTGGAACTATATTCGCTCACATAGAAGAAGCTAAGTCGTTTACCTAAAGAGCCATCCATTCCTAATGAGTGCTGAGAAGTTGTATAGTGGAACACTTTGAGCTTGGAGTTGAAGTGAGGAAT
Organism: Mus musculus; assembly: GCF_000001635.26. Taxonomy (NCBI): domain Eukaryota; kingdom Metazoa; phylum Chordata; class Mammalia; order Rodentia; family Muridae; genus Mus; species Mus musculus. Next base: position 167,266,412 of record NC_000086.7, on the reverse strand, counting down.
GAATACGGAAATAGAAAACAACCATTGAGGCTGGGAATGAGTAGGGGACAAATGGCTCAGCAGAGAAAAATGAAAGATGTGATTAGGAGATATCCAATAGCTTTATACCTTGGATGGCAGGCAGGGCAGAGAATGCAGAGCAATTCCAGCAGTTACCAGTACTAACTCTTGGGCTTGGCCAGAGGGCAAGATCAGCTGACCACTCTGCATGTTGTATGGCAGACCTTCTTTACAGGTCCTACCTGACCTCCTATCAATTCTTTGTTCATTTTCATCATTGGTTGGGAACAATAATGATTTTATGCATTTTTCTGGAAGATAAAAGCCTGTGTGGGTGTGGTTTATGCTCATGTGTAATTGTATTTTATATGCTTCTTATTAACTGTTCTTATTAACTGTTGGTTGGTATTTTGCACCTTTGAACCCAGACCACAAGAGTCATATTCTTCTATCTGAACCAAGATAGCCTGCTCAGCCATCTCACTATGTTTCTGTTTGCGCTGTTATTGTTGCTTAGAGCATTGAGTTTCTAAAATAGGATGTCAACATGACCTGGAATTCACCATGGAGACCAGGCTGTCTTCAAATGCATGGAGACCCTCCTGCTTCTACCATCCAAGTGCTCAGATTACAGTGTGCACCATCATACTTGCTTAGAACTTTCTTTTGAACAGTGTTCAGGAGAAACAAAAAAAGTGAGAGGTGTCTAAATATAGCCTTTGATTTCTGAGGCCCCATCCTCCCTGAGACCATGCCTTCCCTGTGGTAATGGAGCATACTGATTCGTAAACTGTAAGCCCAAGTAAATCTTTCCTCTGTTAAAAAAAAAAGATTTCTGGTTATGTCACAAATGTTTAAGCTGTCTCTGTTCCTTGATGACCTGGATCCTAGAAAGCTCTCCCCGACCATGGCCAAATCGTGAATACCTCAGGGACTGATACTCAGAAGTCAGTCTAGGAAAGGTTATCCAAGGTATTCTATGACTTCTTCAAGGCATTTTTTTCTATAACCAGGCTTTCTGTGGTCCACATTTCTGTGAATGACACACAGTGTGTTTACCTCTTACTTAGTAGGAGGAGGCTCTATAGAACAGAGCACCTCACTCTGACATACTTCTTTCTCCAGAGGCCAGCAAGGACTTTCTGTTAAAAGTTGGCATTTTGGGACAAGAGGTGAATTTCTGATATCATGTATATCCTTACATGGTAACTGAAAAACAATATCTCACAATTATTTCATTTATAAAATTCAAAACAGAATAATAGCTGAGGGTAGATTTTACTATGTACATGGTAATCAGAAAAAAATTAGAATTAGTTTTTGAGAGGGGTGTTTTTATAATTAGAGATTGAAGCTAGTGCTTCAACATGCCAAATTGCCAAATGTTCCTTTGTAAATTTTTGGTTTTTTGTTTTGTGTGTGTGTGTGTGTGTGTGTGTTTACTTGTGGACCAGATGTTGCTCCAAGGTTTTTGATTGTGAATACCTTTCTATGAAATATGTGGTGGGGCCCTGGCCCTGGAAGCTCCAAGTCTAATTTTATCCAACCAAATGAGAAAAGGGAAAAATCCCCAGACTCTACAATGCTCATCCAATCCCTCTTGCTCTCACTCAATGAGGAATTCTTTTATTTTTGAATGAACATTTATTGACCTTACATTGCATGTCAGGTGCTGCATGTAGAAGTGCCCCAGCTACAGTGGGCGATCCCTAGACACCTATGCAGCATGGCAGTCTTGAAAAGGTGTGGAACAAAGCAGAAGTATATATGAGTTACATACCTAAAGATAAGTTTCATAAATCCCAAATTTGATACAAATTTATGGTACAGGTGTTTGCTTTTTAAAATAATTTTTCATCAAAATATTATTTTCTCCCCCATTTTATTGCCTGTTTCCCTCCTAATCCTGCTTACCCAAACCCTACAGGTATCCATAGACATGAATATATGCCAACTCAAAAAAGTATGATGTGAGGGTTCTATGAAAATAATTTTATAAATGACTTTTCCTCTGAATTCAGTTTCGAAATTTTTAAAGCATAGCCAATAAGTGATTTGGCAACAGTTAAGAAATCACAAGTTCCTGTCTTCCAACATAAACTTCTGCAAATCCATTGCTAGATTTTGCTGATGCTAAAGCGACCAGATTTCAGAAGTTTGCCAAAGTCTGCTCTCTGCACAGCTACTGTACACAGAGGACCACTGCACTGCTACTACAAGCTATTGAAAGAGAACCTTGAAGGGATCCCAGCCAGAAAGGGGTAAGCTATGTGCGAGCTTGTCTCAAAGATCTCCTGCAAAATATAATTTCCCATCTAGAGATCCGGGTTGGTGGCTACTGATGGAAACAAAGAAAGTACTAACTGAGCCAAGTAGTAGCAGAAGCCAGAGGAAACCAGCAGCACACATTGTATGCTGGGAGGACTGCCTGTCTGATGAGTTTGTGCGAATGTTAAGATAAACTAAATTAGAGAGGAAACTTTGAAAGCCGAATACAATGATAATATTATCATTCTGAACAGGAAAGCAAGAGCCTTCCAAGAAAGAATTTGGGCTGTTCTATTATTTTCTGGTCCAGCTATAGAGCACATCTTCTTCCAGAAAAACAGAGTTGGATGTTAAGAGAGAAACAAACGTTTTACCTTCCTTTGTCTATAGAACATGGTAAGTTCCCTACCGCTAGACCAGTGGTTCGCAACCTCTCTAATGCTGTGACACTTTAATATAGTTCCTCATGTTGTGGTGACTTCCAACCACAAAAATATTTCATTGCTACTTCATTACTGTAATTCTGCTCCTGTTATATTTAATTGTAATGTAAATATCTGTGTTTTCCTATAGACTTAGGCAACCTTTGTGGAGAGAATTCTTTGACTCCCAAAGGGGTCATGACCCACAGGTTGAGAACCATTGCTTTACAAACATGGTTCAGTATCTGCAGTCTGGTGATAGTTGCTTTTAACTACTAAAAGCTGGAGTTTCTGTAGCAGCAGCTCCTTTTCCTGTTTGAAGTTTTAAAATGCACATCTCACTGCATCTGCTGCTATTGCCTTACACTGTCTAGATGCAGCAAGAGTTCTATTCTTATCATTGTCAAAAGATATTTGATTGAAAAGCAAACAAACTACAAGTTTCTCTGAATGGTGTATGTTATAGAAAATTCAGGGAAGTATAAGGAGAAATTGGAATATCTGACTTGAAACAAATCTCACTTAAAATTGACCATGTATGTTTTCCCTAGCCATTTAGTGCATATGAAAGGCCTTGGTGTGCTTTTGACACTAATTTAATGTCTATTTAACTTATTGGAAGTTAATTTTTATGCTCAGTTAGGTCCATAATGGAGCTTGAATATCAATTCATTTTGCAGTAAAATTTTATGATCCTTACAAATGACTGTGATCTATATGGGATTGGTCCAAAGAGACCAAAAGCACATATGACACTGCAATTGAAGTCGCCCAGTTTCGACTTGGTAAATTGCTATGATAGTCAAAATAGCTATGTCGTAAGAAAGGAGAGTATAGAACAGTAAGTGAATCAGAGGAAGCTTGTAAAGAAGTCCTTGGCTTCCACCTGTCACCAGAGGGAAAGAAGAGGGTAGGTTTTACAAGCTTACATTGATTCTCTCACTGTTTATATTTTACGGTCTTATGTTATGTTGAATATCATTTCATTTTCTTTCGATCACTGCTTCTCGTCCTAAATGATAATCCTAAAACCAGCAGAACTGATGGGGGGGAAAGGCAGGCTATCGGGAAGTCCAGTTTCAGAGAACACCATACACAGGAACTCATTACAGCAATGTCAGTGACGCTTGTTGTGGTGACTTAGTAAGCACAGAAAGTCAAAGTGGAACATCTGTTCCCAGACTCTATATCCTGTAGATTTGAAATGTGTGGTAGTTTATTATACTTTTTATTTGTTTGATATGTATTTGAGTGTTTTGCATGCTTGTGCACATTGCCTAGTGCTTACAGATATTAGAAAATGATGTCAGATTGTCTGAAACTGGAGTTATAAATAGTTTTGTGTCAACATATATGTACTGGGAAGAGAATCCAGGTTCTCTGCAAAAGCAACAAACACTCTTCACTGCTGAGTCATCTCTCTAGCCCCTATCTATGACTCTTTTGCTCATTCCTGCAACCAGATCATTCTCAATTTGTTCTTTAGCTTCCAGCAGTAACTCATGAATTATTTGAGCATATCTATGCTCTATTTCAGTTTGGCTGCTTACTATGGGAGTGAACTTGGGTAAAGTAACCTTTCAAAGCATCAGGATCCAAGTCTGGGAAACAGATTTTTGATACCACCCCCCTATGCTGATTTGGATGAGGATGAAATAAATATATGGGTGCTTTGTACTCGACTTATGGCAAATCCGTCTATGATCCAAAAAGCATACTTTTCGTATATCTTTAGTTGTTGCTGAATCGGGAGGCATCTCTTTAGCATCAAGTTCATTTGACTGGCATTATGTTTCTCTTGCTCTCCAAAGCAGTTTATGAATCCATTAGATTTAGAGTAGACAAAATAAAGCACCTGCTATTAATTTCATCTGAGATGATAAATCATATCTGTATATCTTTTATAAAATATTTTTATTTTATGTATATGAGGATTTGCCTCTGTGTATATAGGTGTACTGCATGCATGGCTGATGCCCTCAGAAACAATATCAGAACCCCTGGAACTGGATTGTTCTGAACTACTATATGGTTGAATTCAGGTTCTCTGCAAGAACAAACAGTAGGTGTTCTTAGCCATGGAGCCATCTCTGCAGCATCCTGTATGTAGCTATTCTTTACTTTGTTAGCTGATATCAGTTAATCAGTGATCAACATCATCAAACAAAAACTAATTGAAGACCATTAAAAGTAAGAAAGAACTCCAGGCTAGCAAATTTTCAGCTCTGCTTCCCACCCACATGGTGCTGGAATAGCTAAATGGTTCAGTTTGTTGTGCATAATAACCAATAGGAGTGTTGGCTGCCTTGGAGTTATCATGCCTAAGGAAGAACATGTCCAGAGAGGGGTACAGCTTGTATGAGGTAAATCATGCCATGTTAAAGGAGAAACATTTTCTTACATGGCTACTGGGAAGGCTTCAAGGCCTTTGCCGTGCTAGGTGAGCACTCAACTGCTAAGCTATACTACAAAATTCTTTTGCTTGTTTAGTTTGGTTTTTATTTTATTTTAGTTCGAGACAGGATTTTACTAGATAACTTGGGTTGGTCTTGAATTCATGATTCCCTTGCCTTTGGGTCCACAGCTTGTCTTGAAGAAAGCCTTGAAGAGGGAGAACAGAGTTATCTGTGCAGATTGACTGCTTGAATCCTAAGAGCTCTATATCCTCCTACCCAACATGCACTGTGAATTGTGTGGGGTTCATTTTGGCCTCACTAAGAGGTGCTACGGTTCTAGTACTCATACATTTAAAGTTTTCCTGTCCGAAGACCACTGGACCAATGAGTACAGAATGGCCCCCAGCCCACTCATAATCAATGGGGGGGGGGCTCTGGAGCTGCTCTTTTCATCACAACAATGTTTTCAAAGGGATCTTTAGGTGTCCATCGGGGTATAGTGTGAGAAGAAAGATTAGTGTGTGAGGTGACAGAGATAGAGTTCCTTGAGCTGTTTGCTATCCTCAGGAGAACTGAAGGCCATGTCCAATGGATGCAAGCAGTGTGCAGATCATGCACAGAAAAATAGGGGAAAGGCTGCGAACTGGCTACCAGAGCTGCTTTGGGGTACACAGAAAAGGAAGTTAAGCAGTTTTCCTTCTTTCTGTTGTTAATTTTTTGGTTGGTGTTTATGATTCATAGGCTTCCTTTAGATAAATGAGTTTCGGTTTTCTCCAGCTGACGAAGGCAACAGCAAGTCCTTGGGTCCTGCAGCTCCACCCTCCTCTTCAGGGATTTTCATGCTGTCAGTTCATGAATTATGTCTGTGCAGAGACCATTTGGGACCAATTGCCCTGGTAGTGGGATCCACCGAATCATACTTGTTTACACACTATGACGTTCTGTGTCACAAATGTGAGTGCTCAAACAGCAGAAATACGTTCCTTTTCAGTGTTACAAGAAGTCTAAAATCCATGTGATATAGGCAGACTTGAATCTTTTGTGGGTGCCCTGAAGAAAACCTAAGAATGAACAGGGGCACCAGGAAGCTCAGTATTCAAGATAAATAATTGCTTTGTTCTATCTCTAAAAACAAACCAAGGGCTGGAGAGATTATTCAGCAGTTAAAACCATGCATTGTTGTTCGGTTCCAAGCACCCAACTAGGGCAACTCACAACAACCTGTAACTCTAGCTCTAGGAGATCTGATGTCCTCTTCTGGCCTCCAGGGGCATAAGAACTCACATGTATTCACCTCCCACCATCCCCCACAAGTATATTAAAAATAAAAATAAACTTAAATCTTTTTTTAAAAATCTACAACTCAGGCCAGGTATGCATATGTAATCCTGGCATTCCGGAGGCTAAAGAGGAGCATGAATTCTAGGCTGGACTGGGCTTCAGAGTGAGATTCTATCTCAAAACAAAAAGATAATCAAAAATTTGGGGCAGCCTCAGCCCTCAACCAATACCTGATTGTGTGCAGAAAGTTATGCTGCAACTGGAGCCAGGCTGAGGGAAGCAAACGAGCTCTTGTATTAAAGATTCTTTTTCGATCATCATGGATTTTCATTGACCAAGTTCTGTTTTCATGGTCCCCTAACATTTTGCAGTTATGGCACATGTCTGCCTAGCCTCACCTTGATCAGGCTCTACTTCCCCAAAGTGAGTCCATGGAGCTTCCTGTAGGGAATACTGATGTGGTTGTTCATAAGCAAGGTAGATGCTAGAGATCTCAGAGCTGAGCCTGGGATGAATGTGGTGTTCTGTGCTCCACCAGCAGAACATTCTTTAACCCTGCATCTCTATTGTTTTCTCTCAGGATAGTTCATCCTGGCTCTGATTTGTGTCTAGGGCTCCTAGATTTCATCATTTGAGACTGTAAATCTTGGCAGAGGGTGCAACAAAAACAACTGCACACACACTTGCTTGTATGTCCGTCCATCACTTGCATTCAGTGCCTGTGGAAGCCAGAGGAGGATGGTGGGTCCTCTGGAACTGGAGTTTAAAATAATTATATGATGCCAGGTGAGTGCTGGGTATATATTTCAGGTCTTCTTATAGAGAAGTCAGTGCTCTTAACCACTGAACCCTGACTCCTGTCACCAGTACTCTTATTGAGAGTCTTAGTTAATTTACTGGCCTGCCTCCTTTGGATATGACTTTGCCTCCCATCTCCAGAATGCTCCTATGATTTTATACTGCAAACTAATCCATGAAATTCTCCACCCAACCCCCATGTGTCTGTCTCTGTATGTACTGTCTCCATATATCTTATTTTCATTAATGCAATCCTGTAGTATACATGGAATATTGCTGCTTCTCTATTTTATTCTCATAGTTATCATGTCACATGTGTTTCAATTATTATACTACTGTTAACACAAATTTGTGGTAGAGTGCTGGAGAACATGCCCCAGTGTGCTCAAGGCCCTGTATCCCATCTTCAACATGTCAATGACAGGCATGGGTGGAAGAAGAGGAGAGAAGAGAGAAGGGAATAAGGAAAAAGAGAGAAAGGAGGAGAAGCTTCTGGTTTCCATCTGCACCTGGAGCTGACCTGGTGCCACAGCTCTCCATACACAAATCCCACTGTGAGCGAGATGGCCTCCCAAGAGTGTTGACACACCTGAGAGCACAGGTGAGACCACTACTTCTGCTCAAATTCCTGGGCCAAGAGGCATCTGCCCAGAACCATCAGGACACAGGAACCAAGAAACACCTGTGGACAGGATCCTTCCAGTTTCTGTCTCTGCCCCTGAGCTGACCCTGTGCCACAGTTCTCCATACCCAAATTCCTCCCAGAGAGAACTGGTCTCCCAGGAGGGCTGACACACAGTCTTACAGGAAAGACAAGCCACAGTCAGAGACAGCAAGACCAGCTAACACCAGAGATAGCTAGATAGCAAAAGGCAAGGGCAAGAACATAAGCAACAGGAACCAAGCCTACTTGGTATTATCAGAACCCAGTTCTCCAACCATGCAAGTCCTGGATATCCAAACACACCAGAAAAGCAAGACTCTGATTTAAAATCACATCTTATGATGATATAAGAAGGACATAAATAACTCCCTTAAAGAAATATAGAAGAACACAGGTAAACAGGAAGAAGCCCTTAAAAAGGAAACAAAAAAAAATCCCTTAAAGAATTACAGGAAAACAAACAAACAGGTGAAGGAAATGAAGAAAACCATCCAGGATCTAAAAATGGAAATAGAATCAATAAAGAAATCACAAAAGGGAGGCAATGCTGGAGATAGAAAACCTAGGAAAGAGATCAGGAGTCATAGATGCAAGCATCACCAACAGAATACAAGAGATAAAAGAGAAAATCTCAGGTGCAGAAGATACCATTATAAACATTGACACAAGAGTCGAAGAAAATGCAAAATGCAAACAGCTCCTAAACCAAAACATCCAGGAAATCCAGGACACAATGAGAAGAGCAAACATAAGGATAATAGGTATAGAAGAGAGCAAAGATTCCCAAATTAAAGGGCCAGTAAATCTCTTCAACAAAACCATAGAAGAAAACTTCCCTAACCTAAAGAGATATCCATAAACATAAAAGAAGTGTACAAAACTCCAAATTATATTGGACCAGGAAAGAAATTCCTGTACCCTGCAGTTTTTATCACAATTACTCTGTAGTACAGCTTGAGTCAGGCATGGTGATTCCACCAGAGGTTCTTTTATTGTTGAGAACAGTTTTTGCTATCCTAGGTTTTTCTTATTCCAGATAAATTTCAAATTGCCCTTTCTAACTCAGTGAAGAATTGAGTTGGAATTTTGATGGGGATTGCATTGAATCTGTAGATTACTTTTGGCAAGATATCCATTTTTACTATACTAATTCTGCCAATCCACGAGCATGGGAGATCTTTCCATCTTTTGAGATCTTCTTTAATTTCTTTCTTCAGAGACTTGAAGTTCTTATCATACAGATCTTTCACTTCCTTAGTTAGAGTCACACCAAGGTATTTTATATTATTTGTGACTATTGTGAAGGGTGTTGTTTCCCTAATTTCTTTCTCAGCCTGTTTATCTTCTGTGTAGAGAAAGGTCACTGATTTGTTTGAGTTAATTTTATATCCAGCTACTTCACTGAAGCTGTTTATCAGGTTTAGGAGTTCTCTGGTGGAATTCTTGGGGTCACTAATGTATACTATCATATCATCTGCAAATAGTTATATGTTGACTTCTTCCTTTCCAATTTGTATCCCTTTGATTTACTTTTGTTGTCTAATTGCTCTAGCTAAGATTTCAATTACTATATTGAATAAGTAGGGAGAGAGTGGGCAGCCTTTTCTAGTTCCTGATTTTAGTGGGATTGCTTCAAGTTCCTCTCCATTTAGTTTGATGTTGGCTACTGGTTTGCTGTATATTGCTTTTACTATGTTTAGGTATGGACCTTGAATTCCTGATCTTTCCAAGACTTTTATCATGAATGGGTGTTGGATTTTGTCAAATGCTTTCTCAGCATCTAATGAGATAACCATGTGGTTTTTGTCTTTGAGTTTGTTTATACAGTGGATTACATTGATGAATTTCCATATATTAAACCATCCCTGCATCCCTGGGATGAAGCTTACTTTATCGTGATGGATGATCGTATTGAGGTGGTCTTGGATTCGGTTTGAGAGAATTTTATTGAGTATTTTTGCATCAATATTCATACTGGAAATTGGTCTGAGGTTCTCTTTCTTTGTTGGGTCTTTGTGTGGTTTAGGTATCAGAGTAATTGTGACTTCATAGAATGAATTGGATAGAGTACCTTCTCTTTCTATTTTGTAGAATAGTTTGAGGAGAATTGGAATTAGGTCTTCTTTGAAGGTCTGATAGAACTCTGCACTAAACCCATCTGGTCCTGGGCTTTTTTTTTTTAATTGGGAGACTATTAATGACTGTTTCTATTTCTCTAGGGGATATGGGACTGTTTAGATTGTTAATCTGACCCTGATTTAACTTTGATACCTGGCATCAGTCTATAAAATTATCCATTTCATTCAGGGTTTCCAATGCTATTCATAGCAGCCTTATTTATAATAGCCTGAAGTTGGAAAGAACCCAGATGTCCCTCAACAGAGGAATGGATACAGGAAATGTGGTACATTTACACAATGGAGTGCTACTCAGCTATTAAAAACAATGAATTTATGAAATCTTTGGCAAATGGAGGGATCTGGAGGATATCATCCTGAATGAAGTAACCCAATCATAAGATATGCACTCACTGATAAGTGGATATTAGCCCAGAAACTCAGAATACCCAAGATACAATTTGCAAAACACATGAAACTCAAGAAGAAGGAAGACCAAAGTGTGGATACTTCGATCCTTCTTAGAAGGGGGAACAAAATATCCATGGAAGGAGTTACAGAGGCAAAGTTCGGAGCAGAGACTGAAGGAATGACCATCCAGAGACTGCACCACCTGGGGATCCATCCCATAAACAATCACTAAACCCAGACACTGTTGCAGATGCCAACAAGATTTTGCTGACAGGAGCCTGATAAAGCTGTCTCCTGTGAGGCTCTGCCAGTGCCTAGCAAATATAGAAGTGGATGCTCACAGTCATCCATTGGATGGAGCACAGGGTTCCCAACGAAGGAGGTGGAGAAAGTACCAAAGGAGCTGAAAGGGTTTACAGCCCTATAGGAGGAACAACAATATGAACTAACCAGTACCCCCAGAGCTCCCTGGGACTAAACCACCAATCAAAGAAAACATGTGGTGGGACTTGTGTCTCTAGATGCATATGTAGCAGAGGATGGCCTAGTTGGCCATCAATGGGAGGAGAGGCCCTTTTTCTTTCAAAGATTCTATGCTCCATTATAGGGGAATGCCAGGGCCAGGAAGCAGGAGTGGGTGGGTTGGGGAGCAGGGGTAGGGGGAAGGGGATAGGGGATCTTTCGAGCGGAAACTAGGAAAGGGGATAACATCTGACATGTAAATAAAGAAAATATCTAATAAAAAAAGAAATGAAATTCCTCCTGTCACATAATAGTCAAAACACCAAATGCACAAAACAAAGAACGAATATTAAAAGCAGTAAGAGAAAAACGTCAAGTATCATATAAAGGCAGACCTACCAGAATTACACCAGATTTCTCACCAGAGACTATGAAAGTTAGCAGATCCTGGGCATATATCATACAGACCCGAAGAGAACACAAATGCCAGCCCAGGCTACTATACCAAGCAAACCTCTCAATTACCATAGATGGAGAAACCAAAATATTCCATGACAAAACCAAATTTACACAATATCTTTCCACATATCCACCCCTATAAAGAATAATAGATGGAAAATACCAACACAAGAAGGGAAACTACACTCCAGAAAAAGCAAGAAATTAATTTTCTTTCAAAAAACCCAAAACATAGCCACACAAACACAGTTCCATGCTGGTGTTAGAAACTTCAAGCTCCTCACTCCGTAATATCTCAACTTCTGTTCATTTCCTTGACCTATAATTCCTACTGTTACTTTAGGCTGTATGGGAATCTGGTTTCATCCTGAAAAAACTTTGACTCTCAATATATTCCTCTACTTGTGACAAGAGGTTACTGGAGGTTTTCATACCTAACTACTCTGCTCTGTATAAAATATATAGTTGTATTTGAACCTAGATGGGGAAACCTTAGGTTGAGGAAGTGGGGCCACAGTAGACACAGCCTATTCGCTTGATGCACTGAGGATGTCTTACCAATCAATAGCTCTATTAGCCTGCAAAGGAAAATGTCTGGAGTCTAATTTTACCAGGATACATGTCCCCATAGCCTCCTTTACAAATTAATTTTTTTTAGTGAAAAGTTAACCTCTAAGCCATCTCTCTAGTCACACATTTCATTTTTTACTTTTAATATATTTTGGTGCATTTTCTATTGGGTTGTACTCATAAGATTCTACATAATAACATCTTAAATATAAATAAACAGATGAAACAGATCAAGGAATTTAGAAATGAATTCAAACATGCAGGAAAGTTGAACATGCATTATCATTATCAAAACAGGGATCAGACAATTCCACAGATGATAGAAACAACTGGGTCTATCCTGAGAAAAGAATAATTTGGGCTTACTTCTTTTATTTGTTTTATGCCAAAACAGTTCTGGTTGGGTAAAATATTTTAATGTGGAAAAAGGAAATCATAAATTTAATAGGAAAAAAAAGTTAGGAAAATTGTTGTGTCTAGAATTGAAGTGTGGAAGTCTTTCCTAGACCATACAAATAAGTCAAATTCCCTTGTTGGGTTGCTTATAGCATCAAGTATTTTTTTTAAAATCACAGGTGAAATCTTGTAATATTATTGTATGTGACTCATGTTTATCTACACAGAAAACGATAAAATAACCAATAAAATGGAGTCCCCAGACCATTTACTGGCTGACACATGCAGGAAAGTATATAAAACGACCTTCAGACCTGACAATGTTCAGATTGGCATACATGTAGACTGAGATATGCATAGGGCCCTAGATAAATATAACATTTCCCACAGCATCTTACAAGTTTCTTACATTCCTGAGAGTCTACAATGCTTCATGTTCTCAAGCACTATCTTATGATATTGTTTTGATCTACGGTCTCATGTAGCCCAGATTTGTCAGGAGCTGGCCGAGAGATGAACTTAAACTCTTGATCTTCCTGTTTCTACCTACTGGGTGCCAGGATTATAAGCTTGTGCAACACCACTCCAGTTTAATCAGAGCTAAAGATTGAACACACAGGGCCACTGGAATGCTAAGGTGATACTTTACCAACTGAGCTACAGCCTAGCTGAAGTCATATTATGAGGACAACTTCAAGTTGTATTAGTTCTCTATTGCTGCACATTAAGTAGACTCCAGGTTTAGAGTTTTTGAGTGAGATCCATTTGCTTGCTTAGAGATGAAAGTTCAGTTTGAACAACAACCTGATTTCTACTCTAGAAGTGCATTCAATACTCTAGGTTGCCAGAAATACTTTTTATGACTTCCTTAGAGAAATTTCAAATTTAGCAAGTAGCTGTTAATCTCAATGTTTGCATGGTCAATAGTCCACATTTTTTTTTGCATGATCACTACATTTGAGGCATCATTTTGCCCCATAGATTACAAAAGAAAATTAGTAAATATGAAGAGTGGCTTAAAAGAAATTGAAATCAGATTAGCTTAAGGCCCAGCACAAAACTGTATCATTTTGAAAGTTATTTAACTCTTAGAGTTCTCTTGTTTCTCTGAAAAGCATGGATAATAAATTGTGATCTTATGAGCCTTATTGTGGGTAAGGAAATGTTGTAGCACTTAACACAGTACCTGACACTTTTGTGTGAGTGTGTATGTGTGTGCGTGATGAATTTTTCACGTTTTAGCAATGTAACGAACTAAGAGAATCTGATATGTATCATCGCCACAGAGAAACAGAAAAGCAGACGAAATAATTGTGAGAACTATGGAAAGCAAGTGATGACTTTGATTTAAGTGTCTTGGATGATACTACAATGGCTGCATATTCTTGGGAGACACATCCTAAAATGAGCTCTTTTTGGTTGATGGCTGAAGTTTTATCAAGAGTCATGCCAGGAAGGGCTGGGGAAACAACTCAATGGATAAAGCACTTGCTGTGAGGTTTGATGACTCAAGTTCAGAGCTACCAGCACCTACACATGAGCCTGGAAAAAGTGGTGGCTGCCTGTAACCCCAGCTCTTAGGAGACAAACACACTGGGTCTCTGGGGGCAAGCTGGCTATCTAGACTGGCCAAATTGGCAAGCTCTTTATCTCATGAAAGAGATCCTACCTCGATCAATACAATGAGGAGTGTTTAAGGAAGAGAATTTGTGTCACTGTCTGGCTTCCACATGCAGACACCTGCACACATGCATGCATGCTACACTTGCAAAAGAATATTTATACAAGTAGTATGTTGCTAAAAATATGTGTCACATTATGCTATACACTTATTTGACCCACACCCATGCTTCATCTTCATCACCCATGTTAATATAGTGGTCGGGCATCTTGATTAATTTCTTTTTTTTTTTCTTTCCATTTTTTATTAGGTATTTAGCTCATTTACATTTCCAATGCTATACCAAAAGTCCCCCATACCCACCCACCCCCACTCCCCTATCCGCCCACTCCCCCTTTTTGGCCCTGGCGTTCCCCTGTTCTGGGGCATATAAAGTTTGCATGTCCAATGGGCCTCTCTTTCCAGTGATGGCCGACTAGGCCATCTTTTGATACATATGCAGCTAGAGTCAAGAGCTCCTGGGTACTGGTTAGTTCATAATGTTGATCCACCTATAGGGTTGCAGATCCCTTTAGCTCCTTGGGTACTTTCTCTAGCTCCTCCATTGGGAGCCCTGTGATCCATCCATTAGCTGACTGTGAGCATCCACTTCTGTGTTTGCTAGGCCCCGGCATAGTCTCACAAGAGACAGCTACATCTGGGTCCTTTCAATAAAATCTTGCTAGTGTATGCAATGGTGTGAGCGTTTGGATGCTGATTATGGGGTGGATCCCTGGATATGACAGTCTCTACATGGTCCATCCTTTCATCTCAGCTCCAAACTTTGTCTCTATAACTCCTTCCAAGGGTGTTTTGTTCCCACTTCTAAGGAGGGGCATAGTGTCCACACTTCAGTCTTCATTTTTCTTGAGTTTCATGTGTTTAGGAAATTGTATCTTATATCTTGGGTATCCTAGGTTTTGGGCGAATATCCACTTATCAGTGAGTACATATTGTGTGAGTTCCTTTGTGAATGTGTTACCTCACTCAGGATGATGCCCTCCAGGTCCATCCATTTGGCTAGGAATTTCATAAATTCATTCTTTTTAATAGCTGAGTAGTACTCCATTGTGTAGATGTACCACATTTTCTGTATCCATTCCTCTGTTGAGGGGCATCTGGGTTCTTTCCAGCTTCTGGCTATTATAAATAAGGCTGCTATGAACATAGTGGAGCATGTGTCCTTCTTACCAGTTGGGGCATCTTCTGGATATATGCCCAGGAGAGGTATTGCTGGATCCTCCGGTAGTACTATGTCCAATTTTCTGAGGAACCGCCAGACGGATTTCCAGAGTGGTTGTACAAGCCTGCAATCCCACCAACAATGGAGGAGTGTTCCTCTTTCTCCACATCCTCGCCAGCATCTGCTGTCACCTGAATTTTTGTTCTTAGACATTCTGACTGGTGTGAGGTGGAATCTCAGGGTTGTTTTGATTTGCATTTCCCTGATGATTAAGGATGTTGAACATTTTTTCAGGTGCTTCTCTGCCATTCGGTATTCCTCAGGTGAGAATTCTTTGTTCAGTTCTGAGCCCCATTTTTAATGGGGTTATTTGATTTTCTGAAGTCCACCTTCTTGAGTTCTTTATATATGTTGGATATTAGTCCCCTATCTGATTTAGGATAGGTAAAGATCCTTTCCCAATCTGTTGGTGGTCTCTTTGTCTTATTGACGGTGTCTTTTGCCTTGCAGAAACTTTGGAGTTTCATTAGGTCCCATTTGTCAATTCTCGATCTTACAGCACAAGTCATTGCTGTTCTGTTCAGGAATTTTTCCCCTGTGCCCATATCTTCAAGGCTTTTCCCCACTTTCTCCTCTATAAGTTTCAGTGTCTCTGGTTTTATGTGAAGTTCTTTGATCCATTTAGATTTGACCTTAGTACAAGGAGATAAGTATGGATCGATTCGCATTCTTCTACATGATAACAACCAGTTGTGCCAGCACCATTTGTTGAAAATGCTGTCTTTCTTCCACTGGATGGTTTTAGCTCCCTTGTCGAAGATCAAGTGACCATAGGTGTGTGGGTTCATTTCTGGGTCTTCAATTCTATTCCATTGGTCTACTTGTCTATCTCTATACCAGTACCATGCAGTTTTTACCACAATTGCTCTGTAGTAAAGCTTTAGGTCAGGCATGGTGATTCCACCAGAGGAATTTTATCCTTGAGAAGAGTTTTTGCTATCCTAGGTTTTTTGTTATTCCAGATGAATTTGCAAATTGCTCCTTCTAATTTGTTGAAGAATTGAGTTGGAATTTTGATGGGGATTGCATTGAATCTGTAGATTGCTTTTGGCAAGATAGCCATTTTTACAATGTTGATCCTGCCAATCCATGAGCATGGGAGATCTTTCCATCTTCTGAGATCTTCTTTAATTTCTTACTTCAGAGACTTGAAGTTCTTGTCATAGAGATCTTTCACTTCCTTAGTTAGAGTCACGCCGGGATATTTTATATTATTTGTGACTATTAAGAAGGGTATTGTTTCCCTAATTTCTTTCTCAGCCTGTTTATTCTTTGTGTAGAGAAAGGCCATTGACTTGTTTGAGTTAATTTTATATCCAGCTACTTCACCGAAGCTGTTTATCAGGTTTAGGAGTTCTCTGGTGGAATTTTTAGGGTTACTTATATATACTATCATATCATCTGCAAAAAGTGATATTTTGACTTCCTCCTTTCCAATTTGTATCCCCTTGATCTCCTTTTGTTGTCGAATTGCTCTGGCTAATACTTCAAGTACTATGTTGAAAAGGTAGGGAGAAAGTGGGCAGCCTTGTCTAGTCCCTGATTTTAGTGGGATTGCTTCCAGCTTCTCTCCATTTACTTTGATGTTGGCTACTGGTTTGCTGTAGATTGCTTTTATCATGTTTAGGTATGGGCCTTGAATTCCTGATCTTTCCAGAACTTTTATCATGAATGGGTGTTGGATCTTGTCAAATGCTTTTTCTGCATCTAACGAGATGATCATGTGGTTTTTGTCTTTGAGTTTGTTTATATAGTGGATTACATTGATGGATTTTCGTATATTAAACCATACCTGCATCCCTGGAATAAAACCTACTTGGTCAGGATGGATGATTGCTTTAATGTGTTCTTGGATTCGGTTAGCGAGAATTTTATTGAGGATTTTTGCATCGCTATTCATAAGAGAAATTGGTCTGAAGTTCTCTATCTTTGTTGTATCTTTCTGTGGTTTAGGTATCAGAGTAATAGTGGCTTCATAAAATGAGTTGGGTAGAGTACCTTCTACTTCTATCTTGTGAAAAAGTTTGTGCAGAACTGGAATTAGATCTTCTTTGAAGGTCTGATAGAACTCTGCACTAAACCCATCTGGTCCTGGGCTTTTTTTTGGCTGGGAGACTATTTATAACTGCTTCTATTTCTTTAGGGGATATGGGACTGTTTAGAAGGTCAACTTGATCCTGATTCAACTTTGGTACCTGGTATCTGTCCAGAAATTTGTCCATTTCGTCCAGGTTTTCCAGTTTTGTTGAGTATAGCCTTTTGTAGAAGGATCTGATGGTGTTTTGGATTTCTTCAGGATCTGTTGTTATGTCTCCCTTTTCAGTTCTGATTTTGTTAATTAGGATTTTGTCTCTGTGCCCTCTAGTGAGTCTAGCTAAGGGTTTATCTATCTTGTTGATTTTCTCAAAGAACCAACTCCTCGTTTGGTTAATTCTTTGAATAGTTCTTCTTGTTTCCACTTGGTTGATTTCACCCCTGAGTTTGATTATTTCCTGCCGTCTACTCCTCTTGGGTGAATTTGCTTCCTTTTTTTCTAGAGCTTTTAGATGTGTTGTCAAGCTGCTAGTATGTGCTCTCTCCCGTTTCTTCATGGAGGCACTCAGAGCTATGAGTTTCCCTCTTAGAAATGCTTTCATTGTGTCCCAAAGGTTTGGGTACGTTGTGGCTTCATTTTCATTAAACTCTAAAAAGTCTTTAATTTCTTTCTTTATTCCTTCCTTGACCAAGGTATCATTGAGAAGAGTGTTGTTCAGTTTCCACGTGAGTGTTGGCTTTCTGTTATTTTTTTTTGTTATTGAAGATCAGCCTTAGTGCATGGTGATCTGATAGGATACATGGGACAATTTCAATATTTTTGAATCTGTTGAGGCCTGTTTTGTGACCTATTATGTGGTCAATTTTGGAGAAGGTACCATGAGGTGCTGAGAAGAAGGTATATCCTTTTGTTTTAGGATAAAATGTTCTGTAGATATCTGTCAGATCCATTTGTTTCATCACTTCTGTTAGTTTCAGTGTGTCCCTGTTTAGTTTCTGTTTCCATGATCTGTCCATTGGTGAAAGTGGTGTGTTGAAGTCTCCCACTATTATTGTGTGAGGTGCAATGTGTGCTTTGAGCTTTACTAAAGTTTCTTTAATGAATGTGGCTGCCCTTGTATTTCGAGCATAGATATTCAGAATTGAGCGTTCCTCTTGGAGGATTTTACCTTTGATGAGAACGAAGTGCCCCTCCTTGTCTTTTTTGATGACTTTGGGTTCGAAGTCAATCTTATCAGATATTAGGATGGCTACTCCAGCTTGTTTCTTCATACCATTTGCTTGGAAAATTGTTTTCCAGCCTTTTATTCTGAGGTAGTGTCTATCTTTTTCTCTGAGATGTGTCTCCTGTAAACAGCAAAATGTTGGGTCTTGTTTGTGTAGCCAGTTTGTTAGTCTATGTCTTTTTATTGGGGAGTTGAGACCATTGATGTTAAGAGATATTAAGGAAAAGTAATTGTTGCTTCCTGTTATTTTTGTTGTTAAAGTTGGCATTCTGTTCTTCTGGCTGTCTTCTTTTAGGTTTGTTGAGGGATTACCTTCTTGTTTTTTCTAGGGCATTGTTCCCGTTCTTGTATTGGTTTTTTTCTGTTATTAACCTTTGAAGGGCTGGATTCGTGGAGAGATAATGTGTGAATTTTGTTTTGTCGTGGAATACTTTGGTTTATCCATCTATGGTAATTGAGAGTTTGGCTGGGTATAGTAGCCTGGGCTGGAATTTGTGTTCTCTTAGTGTCTGTATAACATCTGTCCAGGCTCTTCTGGCTTTCATAGTCTCTGGTGAAAAATCTGGTGTAATTCTGATAGGCTTGCCTTTGTATGTTACTTGACCTTTTTCCCTTACTGCTTTTAGTATTCTATCTTTATTTAGTGCATTTGTTGTTCTGATTATTATGTGTCGGGAGGAATTTCTTTTCTGGTCCAGTCTATTTGGAGTTCTGTAGGCTTCTTGTATGTTCATAGGTATCTCTTTCTTTAGATTTGGGAAGTTTTCTTCAATAATTTTGTTGAAGATGTTTGCTGGTCCTTTGAGTTGAAAATCTTCATTCTCATCCACTCCTATTATCCGTAGGTTTGGTCTTCTCATTGTGTCCTGGATTTCCTGGATATTTTGAGTTAGGATCTTTTTGCATTTTCCATTTTCTTTGATTGTTGTGCCGATGTTCTCTATGGAATCTTCTGCACCTGAGATTCTCTCTTCCATCTCTTGTATTCTGTTGCTGATGCTCAAATCTATGGTTCCAGATTTCTTTCCTAGGGTTTCTATCTCCAGTGTTGCCTCACTTTGAGTTTTCTTTATTGTGTCTACTTCCCTTTTTAGGTCTAGTATGGTTTTGTTCATTTCTATCACCTGTTTGTATGTTTTTTCCTCTTTTTCTGTAAGGACTTCTACCTGTTTGATTGTGTTTTCCTGTTTTTCTTTAAGGACTTGTAACTCTTTAGCAGTGTTCTCCTGTATTTCTTTAAGTGATTTATTAAAGTCCTTCTTGATGTCCTCTACCATCATCATGAGATATGCTTTTAAATCTAGGTCTAGGTTTTCGCGTGTGTTGGGGTGCCCTGGACTGGGCGAAGTGGGAGGGCTGGGTTCTGATGATGGTGAGTGGTCTTGGTTCCTGTTAGTAGGATTCCTACATTTACCTTTCGCCATCTGGTAATCTCTGGAGTTAGTAGTTATAGTTGACTCTGTTTAGAGATTGTTCTTCTGGTGATTCTGTTACAGTCTCTCAGCAGACCTGGGAGACAGATTCTCTCCTCTGAGTTTCAGTGCTCAGAGCACTCTCTGCTGGCAAGCTCTCTTACAGGGAAGGTGCGCAGATATCTTGTTTTTGGACCTCCTCCTGGTCGAAGAAGAAGGCCCAAAACAGGGCCTCTCTCAGAAGCTGTGTTGCTTTGGCAGTTCCCAGAAGCTGTCAGCTTCTGTGGTGCAGACTCTCACCTGTGCAGACTAAATTCCTAAGTTCCAGGGAGTCCTGGAACCAAGATGGCGACCGCTGCTCCTGAGGCTGAGGCCGCCTCCCAAGCCAGGCGGACACCTGTCCTCTGGTCCGGACGGTGGCCGGCTGTCTGCGGCCCGCCAAGGGTGCTGCCTCAGCGGCTCTGTGCTTCCGCCCTTCCCAGAAGCTGTCTGGTTCTCTCGATTAATTTCTTTTCAAAAGCTTTCTATCATCATGTCTCAGAGTTTTATCTTTACCTTTCCAGCTCCCTAAAAGCTAAAAACATATGAGTATTCTGAAACTCATTTGATGCAACATATTAAATAATTCATAGCATTTCAAATCTCAAAACTCATAAGTGTGGTGGAACACTGTTAAGTTTGCCAAGAAACATCCATGAAATATTGCTACTCTAATACAATACTTTCATTGTTGGTATTCCTTAGGAAAACATGCCCCCTCAGTCATGGATTCTGACGTGCTTTTGTCTGCTGTCCTCTGGAACCAGTGCCATCTTCCATAAAGCGAACTATTCCAGAAGCTATCCTTGTGACGAGATAAGGCACAACTCCCTTGTGATTGCAGAATGCAACCATCGTCAACTGCATGAAGTTCCCCAAACTATAGGCAAGTATGTGACAAACATAGACTTGTCAGACAATGCCATTACACATATAACGAAAGAGTCCTTTCAAAAGCTGCAAAACCTCACTAAAATCGATCTGAACCACAATGCCAAACAACAGCACCCAAATGAAAATAAAAATGGTATGAATATTACAGAAGGGGCACTTCTCAGCCTAAGAAATCTAACAGTTTTACTGCTGGAAGACAACCAGTTATATACTATACCTGCTGGGTTGCCTGAGTCTTTGAAAGAACTTAGCCTAATTCAAAACAATATATTTCAGGTAACTAAAAACAACACTTTTGGGCTTAGGAACTTGGAAAGACTCTATTTGGGCTGGAACTGCTATTTTAAATGTAATCAAACCTTTAAGGTAGAAGATGGGGCATTTAAAAATCTTATACACTTGAAGGTACTCTCATTATCTTTCAATAACCTTTTCTATGTGCCCCCCAAACTACCAAGTTCTCTAAGGAAACTTTTTCTGAGTAATGCCAAAATCATGAACATCACTCAGGAAGACTTCAAAGGACTGGAAAATTTAACATTACTAGATCTGAGTGGAAACTGTCCAAGGTGTTACAATGCTCCATTTCCTTGCACACCTTGCAAGGAAAACTCATCCATCCACATACATCCTCTGGCTTTTCAAAGTCTCACCCAACTTCTCTATCTAAACCTTTCCAGCACTTCCCTCAGGACGATTCCTTCTACCTGGTTTGAAAATCTGTCAAATCTGAAGGAACTCCATCTTGAATTCAACTATTTAGTTCAAGAAATTGCCTCGGGGGCATTTTTAACAAAACTACCCAGTTTACAAATCCTTGATTTGTCCTTCAACTTTCAATATAAGGAATATTTACAATTTATTAATATTTCCTCAAATTTCTCTAAGCTTCGTTCTCTCAAGAAGTTGCACTTAAGAGGCTATGTGTTCCGAGAACTTAAAAAGAAGCATTTCGAGCATCTCCAGAGTCTTCCAAACTTGGCAACCATCAACTTGGGCATTAACTTTATTGAGAAAATTGATTTCAAAGCTTTCCAGAATTTTTCCAAACTCGACGTTATCTATTTATCAGGAAATCGCATAGCATCTGTATTAGATGGTACAGATTATTCCTCTTGGCGAAATCGTCTTCGGAAACCTCTCTCAACAGACGATGATGAGTTTGATCCACACGTGAATTTTTACCATAGCACCAAACCTTTAATAAAGCCACAGTGTACTGCTTATGGCAAGGCCTTGGATTTAAGTTTGAACAATATTTTCATTATTGGGAAAAGCCAATTTGAAGGTTTTCAGGATATCGCCTGCTTAAATCTGTCCTTCAATGCCAATACTCAAGTGTTTAATGGCACAGAATTCTCCTCCATGCCCCACATTAAATATTTGGATTTAACCAACAACAGACTAGACTTTGATGATAACAATGCTTTCAGTGATCTTCACGATCTAGAAGTGCTGGACCTGAGCCACAATGCACACTATTTCAGTATAGCAGGGGTAACGCACCGTCTAGGATTTATCCAGAACTTAATAAACCTCAGGGTGTTAAACCTGAGCCACAATGGCATTTACACCCTCACAGAGGAAAGTGAGCTGAAAAGCATCTCACTGAAAGAATTGGTTTTCAGTGGAAATCGTCTTGACCGTTTGTGGAATGCAAATGATGGCAAATACTGGTCCATTTTTAAAAGTCTCCAGAATTTGATACGCCTGGACTTATCATACAATAACCTTCAACAAATCCCAAATGGAGCATTCCTCAATTTGCCTCAGAGCCTCCAAGAGTTACTTATCAGTGGTAACAAATTACGTTTCTTTAATTGGACATTACTCCAGTATTTTCCTCACCTTCACTTGCTGGATTTATCGAGAAATGAGCTGTATTTTCTACCCAATTGCCTATCTAAGTTTGCACATTCCCTGGAGACACTGCTACTGAGCCATAATCATTTCTCTCACCTACCCTCTGGCTTCCTCTCCGAAGCCAGGAATCTGGTGCACCTGGATCTAAGTTTCAACACAATAAAGATGATCAATAAATCCTCCCTGCAAACCAAGATGAAAACGAACTTGTCTATTCTGGAGCTACATGGGAACTATTTTGACTGCACGTGTGACATAAGTGATTTTCGAAGCTGGCTAGATGAAAATCTGAATATCACAATTCCTAAATTGGTAAATGTTATATGTTCCAATCCTGGGGATCAAAAATCAAAGAGTATCATGAGCCTAGATCTCACGACTTGTGTATCGGATACCACTGCAGCTGTCCTGTTTTTCCTCACATTCCTTACCACCTCCATGGTTATGTTGGCTGCTCTGGTTCACCACCTGTTTTACTGGGATGTTTGGTTTATCTATCACATGTGCTCTGCTAAGTTAAAAGGCTACAGGACTTCATCCACATCCCAAACTTTCTATGATGCTTATATTTCTTATGACACCAAAGATGCATCTGTTACTGACTGGGTAATCAATGAACTGCGCTACCACCTTGAAGAGAGTGAAGACAAAAGTGTCCTCCTTTGTTTAGAGGAGAGGGATTGGGATCCAGGATTACCCATCATTGATAACCTCATGCAGAGCATAAACCAGAGCAAGAAAACAATCTTTGTTTTAACCAAGAAATATGCCAAGAGCTGGAACTTTAAAACAGCTTTCTACTTGGCCTTGCAGAGGCTAATGGATGAGAACATGGATGTGATTATTTTCATCCTCCTGGAACCAGTGTTACAGTACTCACAGTACCTGAGGCTTCGGCAGAGGATCTGTAAGAGCTCCATCCTCCAGTGGCCCAACAATCCCAAAGCAGAAAACTTGTTTTGGCAAAGTCTGAAAAATGTGGTCTTGACTGAAAATGATTCACGGTATGACGATTTGTACATTGATTCCATTAGGCAATACTAGTGATGGGAAGTCACGACTCTGCCATCATAAAAACACACAGCTTCTCCTTACAATGAACTGTGGCAAATGAAAGGGCATGTGGCTGCTTGACGTGCTGAGAATAAGTGATAATTGGGTGCACAGCCCTAAACAGGACAATTATACCAGCCTCTCTAAGGCTAGGGTAACTTTGTGCAAGAGGGAGCCAGAAAAATGTATGAGCTAGGAAACAGGAAGAAGGGCTGGAAAATGCTGTCTTCTGGGCATAACAGCCATTGCAACTGTAATCACACAGCAGCTACGGTTGCCTGTCGTGAGCCTGCACAAGACTGGGCCTCTTATCAGTCAATTACAGATGGGGGCAGGTGTATAAAACTATACTTCATCTTTCTAGGGGGCAGGTCCCCTGTACTCCATCCTTCTGCACTATCAACTATTAGTGGATCCAGGAAAGAGACTATCGTTATCTTTAGCTTTGAACCCATTGATGAGCCTAGATTCAATAGACGGTTCAAAACTCATGGTCACACAGAAAGAGTTGGTAAAGTCAGTGGCCAGAAGACAAAACAAAAGGGCCTGAACATGAGAAATGGTTTTTTAAGGCGGTGGGTAGGTTGTCCGCAGTGAGAGAGGAGATAGGAAAAGGTGGGCATGAGAGTAACCAGAATGCATGGGTCTCTCTCAGAGATTTCACTCTGGGATCCACTACCAAGCTCACCCCCATGCAGTTGTCCTCAAGATTCAGCTTCTCTTGTGTGTTAGCCAAAATAGAAAAGCTCATCTCCCTGCTATGTGAACTTTCCCCAAGGCAGCTTGTTTCATCAAGGCCAGCGAGAGGGGACGCAGTCAGTCTTTTGGTAGTGAATCAGAAAGTGACAGCCTACCACTGCAGTTGTATTCTATTTGGTAAAAGTCAACCACAGATCCTACCAGCTCCAGGCACCAAGTATCTCAGGTTCAGGGAAAGCTATTGAAAACCAGGGTAATAGATCTAGGGGCCTCTCAGCTAAGAGGAAAGAGTTCGAGATAAGTGATCTGATCGTCTGAGTTAATCGTTATCCATTTCTTTGGACTGAAATTAAGAGACGGCTTGCCATCTTGGTCACAGATCATCAATACTGGGAAAGTCAAATCACATGGGCAGTCTTAGCAGGCAGCTTATTATGCCTACTTTTCAATCCCTAAGAACATTTGCCACTGTATCTAATGATCTTGATATTAAGATGCTGGTGAAGTTGATACATCTATGACTGTGGGGTTATATTACATTGTGATTGCATTAATTTTTCCTTTACAATGACATTTTAAAATCTTAAGTTTTGAGACTATAACTACATCATTCCCTCTTTTATCCTCTCTCCAAAACTTCTCACATGCCCCACTATGACTTTTATAAATGCTGCCTGCAATATTTGCTTTTTAAGCTTTTGATGTTGCTTAAACACTGAAAAGGATATTTTTAAAAAGCCTTTTAATCCTAAATCATTTTAAAGGTATTCGTTTAAATGAAAAGCTTTTGGGGGTATTTGTTATTTCCCATTGGTGTATATTTTCAAATGAATGATTAAAACGTCTTCATTTTACATGACAAATGTGTGATAAATCTGTAGTAGAAAACAGAACTCTGATATAAAAGTTGTCATTTGCACTGATTAGTTTTAAGATTCCTTTTTCATTACTATTATTTTACACCCCGACTGCAATTTTCCCTTCTTCTTCTTCTTCTCCTCCTCCTCCCTATTCCTCCCTCCACCCCTCTTTACCCATCCCCATTCCGTCCTCCTTCATTTCTCCTCACAAAAGGGCAGGGCTCCCAGCCGTATCAACCAAACATGACATATCAAGTTGGAGTAAGACTACACACTTTCTGCCTTAACCTTCCTTTCGTATTATGGCTGGATGAGGCAACCTAGTAAGAGGAAAGTGTCCCAAACACAGGCTAAAGAGTCAAAATACAGCCCCTGCTCCCACTATTAGGAGTCCCACATGAAGACCAAGCTACACCACCATATATGCAGATGGTCTTGCTCAGGCTCCCTGGTTAGTGGTTCAGTCTCTGTGAGCCCCTGTGAGCCCAGGTTCGTTGACTCCATGAGTTTTCTTATGATGTTCTTGACTTCTCCAGCTCTCCAATCCTTCCTCCCTTTCTTTTGCAGGATTTCACATCTTCTTTGACCACTGTATTAATTTCATCTATCGTTATCTTCTGCACCTGAGATCCTCTCTTCTATCTCTTGTATTCTGTTGGTGATGCTTGAGTCTGAATCAGAAAATGATAGCCTACCACTGCAGCTGTATTATATTTAGTAAAAAAAAAAAAAAAATCAACCACAGATCCTACCAGCTCCAGGCTTTGAGATTATAACTACATCATTTCCTCCTTACTTACTGGCTTGCTTCTCCTGCCTTGCTCAGCTTGCTTTCCTATAGAACCCAGAACCACCAGCCCAGGGATGCCCCCACCCACAATGGGCCCTCCCACCTTGATCACTAATTGAGAAAATGCCTTACAGTTGTATTTCACGGAGGCATTTCCTCAATTGAAGCTCCTTTCTCTGTGATAACTCCAGCTTGTGTCAAGTTGACACACAAAACCAGCCAGTACAACAAGCAACACATGCTTTAAACCACTGAGCCATCTCTCTACCCCCTCAAAGTGTATACTTTTCAAAAATATAAAGCATTTCATTAAAGAAATACACCCTGAGGTATTTTCCCGGTGTTTTACTGCTGAACATTTGGATTGCTTCCAATATTTTGCCATTGGAAGTAATCATATAATAACTATGTCTTTGTGTTTATATGCACATTTTGATAAAATAAAGTAAGATTAGAACAATGATTTGCAAAGGATCGTCTGAAGCACTGGTCTGTGAACTGAGTATGCATGTTCTATCCTTGGGGGTGGAGGGGTGGGGTTTCAGCTGCAGATATTGGGTTCTCACGGCTCTTCTAGGCATTACTCTAACAGGGACTCCCACTGGTAGCTCCAGCTCTGCATCAGGTTTCCTCGTGGTCTCCCAAGCAGTGAACAAGATCCTTTGTAACCTAAGAAGGGGCTGCCACGCCTCCATGGCTCTAGTATTATACACACCTGCAGAGTGAGTACCACATGGGCATTGCTAGGGCTAATTGCTTGTGATGGTTGAATTGCGTGATGGTGAATTGAGTGATGGTTGAATTGCGTTTGAACCCACTTGAACCACAGCTGAAAACAAGCGAGCAGAGGCCAAGGTGGTCCTGGGCAGTGAGCCTATTCTGCCCTTTAAGGCTTGCCCTTTAATGTTGCTGGGATGGGAGGGGCGACCTTAATATTCTCTGAAATGCCTTCGTTCTGATGCAGAGCACCTGGCTTTATTTATGCTGATCTCTATAACTAGCCAGTTGCTTGCAAATACTCTTAACAGAACATTTCATTCTTTTACATGTACTGGCTGCAAATTTCCCATTTTATGCTCTATTTATGTCTTAATTATAATGTTATTTACATAGTATGTCAGTCCTTTACCCACTCACCTTACCATAAATGGCTGTATTAGTTACTTTTCTCTTTGCTGTGACTAAATCACTAACAAGAAACAGCT
This sequence comes from Mus musculus, assembly GCF_000001635.26. NCBI lineage: Eukaryota > Metazoa > Chordata > Mammalia > Rodentia > Muridae > Mus > Mus musculus. The sequence continues at coordinate 167,239,190 of NC_000086.7, read as the reverse complement.
TAGAGGAGGGGGGACTTGCACTGCATTCTAAAACCATCAAAAGGGATAAAATTAAAATAGCTTAGGTAAGTTTTAGTCATTACCTTAAACCAGTCATAAGAAACTATTCCTTAAACCATTCATTCTCAGGGTGCTGGAGAAATGGCTCAGAGGTTAAGAACACTGACTGCTCTTCCAGAGGTCATCAGTTCAGTTTCCAGCAACCACATGGTGGCTCACAACCATCTGTAATAGGCTTCGATGCCTTCTTCTGGTGTGTCTGAAGACAGCAACAGTGTACTCACATATATAAAATGAATACATAAATAAATAAATAATTTTTTTAAAAAGAAATCAAGGTTTTAAGATACACACTTAGGATGCTCTGAGAACTCCTGGTTCAGCAATATGTTTAGGTCTTCATTGTCAATACCCTTGAACTTAAAGCCATAACATCATCCACTAATTCCATGAATACCAGAGAAAGTCCCAAAGCATTCTCTTTAACTCTGACCTTGAGATAAAAGAAAAGGGGATTGAGAAACCCTCAAAATGTACTTAGCAATCCACTGTCTCCCTCCTTATTCTCAGTGGCCAGAAGGTTGATTGTGTCTAGGCACTATAGAATGTCAACAGACTTGGATGCTATAATGTCGATCCCACAAGGCTCAGCATCTGGGCAAGAATTACAAGCATTCTTATCTGACTCTTGGGCAAATGCTAGAAGTAAAAGAAAAAAGAAAGAACTTGTAAAAGCACCCTTTCACGTGCTCAGACTTGCATTGAAAGTCACCTTGAGAAGTGATGCAGGTAATTATTAAGCTTTATTTAGCCTCCTGCTTTGTATTGGCTACATGTACAATTTGGAACAGATAACTAGAAATGGACATAGATTGTCTAACCCAGTATACTTAGTAGGCCCCTGCCCTTCAAACCTGTCAGAGTTCTACTGAATACAGCATTTAAAAGCTTAAATTTGAGATTCTTAAAATGATAGAGACTCCCACATCCCAGCAGTGACACCCTCAAGGTCTCCAAGAAGATACGGACACAAGAAGAAAGGGTTCCACATGGACTGTAGTATGATAACTACTGAGAAACCATTGAAAAATACTGCTCCATTGCCTTGCCTGATGCTGAGGCCTGTCCTGAACTGTGGACAAACAGGGACACTGGAAATGCCTTGAGTTAAGACAAAGCAAGGTCGGTCTTCCAAGTTCCTCATCTACAGGAAGGCTTCTCAGATTGGCCAGGCCTGGGAACCGAAGTTTCAGTCTACCCTGGAGCCTGTGTCCCCAATGAAGCCATCAACATCACAGGAACCTAGTGAAGTGACTAAGTGATGGGTAAGTCTGTCATTTTAATGGGCACATAGGCCATTTAGATTATGATATATCCTTATCAGATCTCTGAGAGGGTTTGAAGCCAGTGATCAACAAACTGTGTCTCATGGTAGTAATTGGATAGGAAAAGTTTATGTCAGGTCTGAGGATATGAAGGCTTCTAAGAAAGTATTTGAAAATCTAGGAAGGTCTTTTGAGGTTGGAAAATACAAGTTGTGGAGGATTTATCTTTTTTTTTGTTTGTTTGTTTTCCAAAACAGAGTTTCTCTGTATAGCCCTGGCTGTCTTTTTGTAAACTTAAAAAAGACTCTTGTAAGCTAGAGGAAATCCACTCAAATCCATTTCCCACTGTCAAATAGACTCAAGATAAGCACTGTCAATTATCAGCCTTTGTCCCTCCCCACCTGCCCATTCCTGACAGTGGGATCTGTTTCTCTTTCCCTGGTCCTGGAATCCCCAAGCCTCCTACTACTACCAAGACCGTGGGCCTAAGAGTTTTGAATGTACACCCAAGAAAGTTTTTCTCCCTAAACTTTATCTTCTGTCCCTAACACCCAGGTGTTCTCTCAGCATCTGCATCCAAGAAAGTTCCAAAACAGTCATTCACAGGTGCTCTGGCCCAGCCTTACAGACCGCTTTAATAGGACCTAAACATTCCTACTCGGAGAAAATCCCACAACCTGAATAGTGATGAAACAACCAGCAATTCCTGGATTGGCTGACATTCAGCTTTTTGTCCACACCCCATAACAATGGCATCCCAATGTCAGCGAGAAGTAATCATAGATGATTTCATCGCCCATTATTCATTTATCATAATAATAATAATGAGAGGCTGGGATGTTTGATTTCAGACCCTGGTACAAGGGACTGGGGCTCATATTTTACATATCAAAGCAGACCTGACCTCCAGGTTCTCTCAGCATCCCTCTGTTCCTATCTGGCATACCCTGTCCCCCAACCCTAAATTTTCCAGCCCAGGAGCTGGGCTGCCCTTCCCCCAAAGGCTCCTCTCTCTGTAATCCAGACATTTGGGTCTCTCTTGCTTCTTCTCTCTGCACATGTATCCTTTCTCTCTTTGCCTCCAGCCCCCTCTCTCTGTGGCAAGTTCCCTGGCCTCCTTCCTTGGGGCACTGAAATCAGTCACCCTACAGTAGCTTTGCAATAAACCAGTCTTTAATATATTCAAATCTAGCTTGAATTGACTCATTTCACAGCAAAGAAATCACCTATCCCTATACAATCCACATATACCATTCCAGGTTATATGCTCAAAGGAATTTAAGTGAGCATATCACAAAGCTACTCAGATATCCATGTTTATTGCTGCACTGTCCACAACTGTCGCGTCCTCTCTCGACCAGCAAGAACGACACGACCACCAGTCCTTCTAACAGCAGTTTATTCAGCAAACTTCAGTCTTCATCTCTCTCTCTTCATCTTTTCCTCATCTATCTCTCTCCAACCCCAGGCCTCTCACTCTTATATACTCTCAGTCTTCATCCACTCACAGCAGGCCACGTCACCTCACCAGGCACGCAGCTTCAGCCAATCAGGGCGGCAGGGGCATGTCTCCACCAAATATGGACTTGTTTAAACTGCCAGCATCATGGTGCACCTGCGCAGCTCTCACGATGGTCGTGGCTTATATTCAGGTGTATGAGGAAGTCAGGTGTAAGTCATAAGACTTAGCTGCAGTCCCGGGCGCCATCTTGGGACTGCTGCCACACCCGCTCCTCACACACAACAGGCAAAATGTGCCATCAGACTATAAGTCCATCAACAGAGGAGTGAACAAGGAAAGGAGGTCCATGTACACAATAGAGTTATCCTCTCCAAAACAACGAAGTAATTTTATTTATGAGAAAGTGAATAGAGATCATCATGTGAAGGAAAGTAAGCCAAATTCAGAAAGACAAATATACTGTATTTTCTCTTACTAGTGGAATGTATGCATTTTCACTGAGGAGACAGGTGTGAAGAAAGGAGAGTGGGGAAAGCAATAGAGAATAATAGGGCAGAAGCCTGACAAGTACTCCATATTCTCATTCATATGTAGAATACGTGTGTGAAAAAGAAAACTCTTCTTCAGGGCAACACACTTGGGAAGTATTTGCTTGTCAAATAGCTCTAATATGCACTGTGACACCCCCTCCCAACAGAGCTGGATTATACAGCTTTCCTAAACATTTGTCTGTGGATTATAATTTTTTTGCTTGTAATGTGTGTACTGAAACTAAGGGTTTCTCTTCCAAAATGCAGATTTAAAGGCCTGATGGAGATCCTCCTAGCCTGGTAAGCCCTTGAAAGTGTTCCCAAGTGTATGGTGACAGTCACTATTCTGCCACAGATTCTTATGTTTTTAAGACGGGGGGGGGGACCCTCAAACCATATTTCTTGAGCTGTTCATATACCGTTGGTCTTCTTCTTGATCAGAATGTGCTAGTTTTCCAGAGGTGACATTATTCCAAAGAGACAGTTGACAACAAGACGGATCATACTGCCGAAGTCAAGAACAAAGAAAAAGTAACCATGATAGATTCTTCTTTGATATCGGGGGAAGAGGATAATGTCTCCTTCAGTAACATCGTTAGTCATAGACAAGAGAAGCTCAGTACTTGACACAACTGAAAATAGTCCCTCCATGGACTAGGTTATCCTCTGCTGCGACTGAAGGAAATGTCTGGTGACTTAATAGGGAATATTGTACTTTCAAAGGCATTAAATCCCGTGGGTATAATTGAAACAATTACTTTCTGATCTTGAAAGAATTTCTACCTTCAAAACAGCAAAGCTTATCCAACCAAAGTTGGCTACTCTGGAGATATTATTTACATTGGAAAACAACATTAAATATGCATATGTATATACCAATAGTCACGTGTACACGTGTCTACCTGTAGATGGAGATGGCCATCATTAACTGTCTAGTAAGTATAAATAAAAGGGGCTAGAGAGTGGCTCAGTGATTAAGAGTATTTGCTGCTCTTGAAGATGACCAGGGTTCCATTCCTTGCATGCAGATGGCAGCTTGCAGCCATCTGTGACTCCAGTTCCAGTGGATCCGATGCCCTCTGTAGGCACCAAGTACATAAGTGTGCATAGACATGAATGCACAGTTGCACATATGTGTGTACATGTGTGCACATGGATGTAGAGGCCATAGGGAAGCCTCAGTTGTAGAAGTAGACAAGTTCAGGGTCATAAGCACTGGCATGGTGGTTTTGGGGTGTTAGAAAGTGAGATTTTCTCACTGTGGCACTGCTAAGATCTTGGATGACATTACTCTTTATTAGGGATTAGAAGGATCTGTCCTATACATTTTGGGATTTTCCACAGCATTTGAGTCTTGCTGCTGCAGGCCAGTAGGGCCCTCCCTTTTGCAGCTTATATACATTACATAGAAGGAAAACATATACTAAATTCTTAGTGTGGAAGTATGGGTCCGACGGCTATGATTTGAGAGTGGCTGGCTTTAGCCTTAAAACTTGCAAAATTAAGGGGCTATGTGCCTCCACCAAAGCAACTGCTTTGCCTAGGGGAGAAAAGGAGAAAGTTGCTGGTGCTGAGAAGTGAATGCTTCTGGAGATGCAATTTCTACTACTTTGGATTGACCTTGGTGAATGCTGTATTCACACCCAGTCAGGGGATCCCATTTGTGCTCAAAGAAACGGTCACCCACACGTGAACTGAGAATCCTAGAAGCATCATGAAAGCCTTTGTAAAGATCACATCTGCAGTGAAAAGTGTGAGGTGATCAACATCTCAGACTCAGGACTCAGTCAAGGGCATCCTCAAATTTACCACATACCTATATTTTCCCATGGATGATGGGGCTTTATAAAAATAAAAGGTCCTAGCTCAGTCGGTAGAGGCCTGCCTAGAATGCACAAAGACCCATGTCCCATCCCTACACATAAACTAGATGTGGCACAGACCAATCATACCAGCACTTGGCAGCAAGGGGTGGAGGTAGAGGCAGGAGGATCAAGAGCTCAAGGTCATCGTCAGAGTAAGGTAAAAAGGCCATCCTGAGTCAAACAAAAAGACCAAAGACAAGGTACACTGCCATCAGATCAGATCAGGAGTGTCTTTCTCTCATGGCTACCTCATTTTGATATAGTTGAAGGAGCTCAATTTGTCTACGGAGACTAAGGTAAAATAAGGAGCCTAACTTAGTCAGGCTTTGTTTTTCAGAGGAACCTAGCCACTCTTATGAATCGATACCAAGGACTGCCAGCAGATGGCAGTAAAGGTCCGCCTAGTGCTCTAGCTTTGGGCTAGCCAGGCGTTCAGGGTGTGGTATCTTCATTGTTGATTTTGAAACCTGGCCCCTCACCTGCCTGAAATCTGCCAGGAAAAAAAAAAAAAAAAGGTTAAAAGCCACATTCCCACTGTATCAGAGAGCACTCCTAAACAGGGTAGTGTTCGGGAACCTCGCCCTACACAGTCAGATAAGCCGTCTACGTGGATCCAATTCAGACCTTAACAAGTAAACTCCAGTGCAAATTTTCTATTGGCTCCCAGTGATGTCACTTGCTGCGGCTGGGAGGCTGGGAGAACTGGTTTTCTTAGTGTGGGGAACCTTTGTTCTCTGCAACACCCACCTGGAACCCTGGGGCCTCACTGTGAAGCCAGGGCCCCCAAGGTATCTGGATACAGCACACTGCTTTGCTCCAGCACACCTAGAGTGCCTAAGAAATGGAAGTGCAGAGCAAGGGTTAGGTGAATTCACGGTACAGGAATGACTCTCACCTGGGCTCCATGAAACTCAGTCCCTAAGCCAAGCCAGGCTTTGTGGAGCTTTAAGTCACTCACTTGATATTAGTTCTCCCCCTGGGATGGATGGAGTTCTTAAAAGGCCCAGAGTGGTTCCAGGCCTTCTGGATTGGTTCCTGGGTTCATTAAATCACCTCACCCTTTAACCACTTTAGACTCTTTACACCTCGGGCACATTTAAAATAATATGCAAACCTTAATGAGGCAAGGGTAGAAGAATAGAAGGCCTATTACTATACAAAGTTGATTTCTGCCTCCTCCTAAACTGCCACAATTAACACTGTTCCCAAAAGGTCAACTTGATTATTTGCTTTGTCCCTTTCTGAAAGAAGCACTTGTGTCTGGCTTGTCTTTAAATATCTGCAGGTCATCTAAGAGGAAGTCCGTGGTGGTGGTACTTTTGTAGGACCTGGCCATTTGTTTACATCCAAGCTCTTTAACCCTCTACAGCTGCAGGTGGAGAATCCGTGGTTCTTCATGCTCTGCCTGGACTTCACGCTCCATTTAGCTCAGCAGTGACCCAGGTGAGCCTCTGGCCACAATGACAGCGCCATTGCCCCTCCACTACTAATAATGTGGCGGCTGTAGTTGAACTTGCTGTTAAGTCCAACAGTTCTCTTGGGTAGTTAGACTAACTGTAGCCCTTAGAGGTGGAAGAGTCGGGCATGACTGTGAGGGTGTGGGAGAAGGAGCCCAAAGCTAGTTGCCAATACACTGAGCTGACAACATGGCCTGGCCGCCCCGCTCAAAAGCTGGGTGAGCTTATTTACAGAGCTCGTCACCGCCTCAAAGCTTCACTTTGTTCACCTCTACTATCAAGGAAGAAAAAACATTCCTGAGGCTTTTCTTAAAGGAGGGCTAAACCTGAGGTGCGCTGAGAAGTGACAGTGACTGACTTGTGGGGTGGGGAGAAGCCCTTTGCAGTGCTTGCCAATTTTCTCAGCGCACGTGCCCCCTCGTGAGAGGACAGTCTCTTTCTTGCCCAAGCTCGGCTTTTGCTGCCTTCCTTGGCTCCCATACCTGGCTTTCAGCACTTCTGTGATTGCGACTCTCTGAACACTTTTCAGTCTTTTCCATAATCCCTACGGATAAAATGAATACCTTTGTAGGTCTTTTTTTTTTTTTTTCATCTCTCTCCACCTTCGCACTTCCTCCTTCTCAAGCTCACAGCAAAATTACTAGATTTGGAATGTATGCTTATGGAATAAATGAAGGGGTGACTGGAAGCTGACATTAGCAACAGTGAGGCAGGGCCTCCAGTGCCGACCTCTTAAAGCAGAAGAACACGAAATCATTTCTTTTGGGGAGGGTAGGGGGCTACTGCAGCCCTTCCTGCAAGGCATCCTGGGATCTGCAGGGAAAAGCAAGACTGTCTGGCGGAAGCAGCCCTCCCCACAGAGACCAGCTATGCGTTTGTTAGCATTTTTCTGCAGGAAGGGAGAAGTGGATGTCGGAATGCAAAGAGACATGGACGGTGCTGCAGGCATCTTTGTTTCTGTAAAGCTCCTACCTGGATCTGGCCTTTAGACAAGTTGCTTACTTCCTTACTTTTCTCATTTATCTAATGTGACAAAACCTGTGCTCAGCTTACTTCTAAGACATAGGGAAAAGAAACAATAGGTGTTCGAGCAGGCTTTTTAGTCCTGCCACAGAATACGTGGCCACCAGTTGTTCCCACGTGCTGCTAAGAAGGGGCAGGGCCACTGGGACAGTTCACATTCATTCTCACGGGAAGTGAAAGTGAGTCGCGTTGCTCTGTGTCTGTCATGTGACAGCTGTAGGGCACAATCAACTCACTGAGTTTCTGCTTCCTGCTGCTAGGGTGACACGCCAGGCCTGGTGGCTTATACCTCTAAATTCTCCCAATTGGGAGGCTGAATGTTGCCTGGATTATACATGGACACCCTGTCGAATACAGCAAAACAACAAAACAGGGGTGATAGTAGGTTTTATTTAGTAACCACTTCCAATGTGACTAGTCCTGCTCTGGCAGTGCCCCTCCCCCTGCAACCCCAGAATTTCAAAATGGCAGCCGCAGCTTCATTTTTGTGTGTGTGTCGAACGGTACCTAAGCTTCTTTGCAGCTTTGCTGTGTACCAAAAATACAGCTTTTGGAAGTTGTTTTGTAAATTATCTTTTCAATTTTTTATTTGTCTTTATTACTTGACCTACATTATTGTTCTTGAGAGTATCTCTTTATGTAGCCCAAGCTATCCTTGGACACATAATACTCCTAACTGCCTCAGTGTCATAAATGCTAAACATACAGGCATACAGCACTGTGCCCAGTGAGGGTTGTATACTTTCATTCTCTTGAACACATTTTGGGTAAATTCTCAATACACACTTATATTCTTTACTCCATATCTTTACATTTTCTTACCATTTTTTTTTTTTTCGGAGCAGAAGCAATTGGTTTCAAAATTGAACTTGTCAATGCTTTCTTTTATGGGGTATGACTTCAGTGGCACATTTAAGAAATACTCGCTAGCAAGATGGCGTGTTATATGCCTGTAATCCCAGTATTTGGGGGGGGGGCTGTCAGGGAGATCAGCAGTTCCAGGCTAATCTTGACTAAATAGAGCAACCCTGTGTCAAAAACAAGAACATTATTCTAATTCTTCCCACGAAAAACAGAATCATTTTCTCTTCTGTTCATTTCTACAACTTTTGTGATTTTATGTTTATGTCTGCAATGAATTTCTACATTTCCTTTATTCTTAAAAATGCTATATATGTGTATAGTGAAATATCACATTTAGGCCCATTTCCCCCTCCAAATTCCCCCTTATTCTCCTCAATTGATCTTCCTACTTCCATAATTTTTAAAATAACTTTCCAAGATCAGTTAGTGATGCCCACATGTATGGGTCTGGGTCATCCACTACAGTATGGGAAAGCTTCATGTGGCCACATCCTTAAAATGAATGAATCTCCCTCCTCCAGCAGCTATCCACTGCCACTAAGAAGTAGGGCCTAGAGCTCATGGACCCTATCTACAGTAGAATGTTGTCTGGCCTGCTCTTGTGCAGGCCCCATGCAGGTAAGCACAGCTGCTGTGAGCTCATGAATGACTCACCCTGTCACTCCCGGAGGGAAGTGTTTTGAGGCACTCCTCCCTGCCCTCTGGCTCTTACATTCTTTCTGCCTCCTCTTCCTTGTTGTTCTATGCTGGAGTTTATTCCTTATATGGTATGAGCTGTGAATTTAACATGAATTTTACATATATTGAATTTCCTGAAAAATATTAAGCTAATACATAGTATCAGTTTTTTTTTAAAGAATATCAACATAGTGTCAGCTCAATGTTATACCAAACCTAGAGCCTAAGCTTGAGCTCTAAGCCACTGTGTGGCGGCACACTTAGGAAACCATTCCTGGGCAGAATGAGCACATCTACCCAGACGTCTGGCTCCAGATTTCTACTCATGACATTAATACTCATGACATATGGCTGCTTGGGAAACATTTGGGAAGTTGAAAGTAGGGTTATGCACCCCTGGACTAAAGAACAATGCGGAAATGGAACTATGTGGAGGAATTAGGAGGAAGGAACTCTAAACCCGCCTGGCTGAAGTGTTGCTTACTTGGAGGAAGTAGAAATGCTGGCAGATAGGACTGGGTGCAACCAGTAGCACCAGAAGTTCTTCTTTGTCATGCTTCTGGGGGCAAGAAGGGCTGGCAAGTTCAGAAGCAGGGAGTGGCCTAGGCACAGGTCATGGATGTAGCGCTAGGGGGCAGTGTAGAGCAGAACTAGTTAGAGCAAAGGCTCTTTGGAGTCAGTTATTAAAAAGCCTTTCAGGAGTCGAGGTTGGCAGGAAAATGACATGAAAATGACCTTGGCCACTCTCCGAATTATAGCGGGTCAGGGAGGAAAGAACATTTATCATGGATACTGCTGGCTTGCATTTGTGTTTGGGAGGACATTAAGCCTGTCTCTGGTATCACAGATGATGTACAGGCTATGTCTTTTACACAGCAATGGCAGTTCCAATCTCCAGGAAGTAAAAAGTCTTTGGGAAGAAAACAAACAAAAGAAAAACATACAAACAAACCAACAAAACAAAATAAAACAAAACCCACAAAAAAACAGAACAAAACAAAACAATACATGCATACAAACACATCATACACAACACCAATTAAAGTTCCTTAGAAGAACAGATGTTAGTGGCCATAAACTCAGCCATTTCTCAATTTGGTTTTCCCCCCAAATATCCCCTTTTGATTTTCAGAGAAATAGTCAGCTCTCTGCCTCTGTTCCTTACATATAATTATGTCACATAATAACAATAACAATGGAAAATGCTGGTGCAAACACACAGTGAAATTAAGAGAAACAAAATCAGAGAGAAAATAAACTTTGCAAACAGCTCCAAGATATGTCTCTCAAACCAGATAGGAGACAGGGGTGAAGAACATCACAAACACAGCTGCCAGGTTCAAATCCCAGCTCCTATTTGCCAGTATGTCCATGATTTGGGGCATGTAGGTAGCAAAGCTTCCTACATTAAGCATGCATAATCTCAATCATCATGCCATCTGCTTCTGAGGGGAAGACGAGATATTTTGATTAGCCTCTAGCAGACAGTGAGCAGAGTAGAAATATAGTCATTATCCTATCCTCCAGGTTTACTACATTGACCTTGAACAATGGTTACATTCAGCAGTATCTCTATATCAAACTATCACATTACTATCGTGTGTGTGTGTGTGTGTGTGTGTGTGTGTGTGTGTACATATATATACATATATATATATTTTCCCCAAGATGGATGGAATATACCATGAATGCCAGGTTGGGTCCAAACCTTATGACTGCCCTAAAAGCCTAGAAAGTAGAGCTCAATCAAAGTCTTTCCACGCTGCCGCAAAGACTCTGGCCAAATATGAGAAACCTGAGGCCACCCAAAGGGAGCAGCAGCCCCATGCCTGCACCTGTGTTTAAAAGAAGCCCTCTAAATGAATGAGTCTGCTCGTCATCATTCAGGGGCCAGGTCCTGCAAGCCCAGTTCAGTTGGGTGCTTTGTTTTCAAAAAGCATCATTGATTGTGGGCCAATGTTGCTGTTCCCAAAAGACACAAACCAATGTAAAGTCTTTGACCTACCATTGAGGAGACCCAGCCCACCAGGAGGGGCAAAACAAATCGATACAAATGACAACAACCAGGACCGGTTATCACCTCCGAAGACTTTCCACAGTCTTGGCGTGGGAGGCCTGCTCGATGGTTCTCAGTGCTCATTGAAAACACACAAAATGGAGTGTATTTTTTTTTATGTTATTAAATGGCAATCAAATGGCCTATAAGAGATCATAAGGAAAGGAAGCAAGTTGTCCTGTTGGCACATTGCCTGCCACATAGTGGGCTCTTGGGAACGCTTGGCGACATGAACCCAATCAGCAGCAGAGCAAGGCTAAGGACTTGGAGCTCACGGGCTTCCGTTCATCCTCCATGTTGTCCAACAGTACAAAGCAGGGAAGCAGAAGGAACCCGGAAGTATGGATCAGAGCTTGGGAGAGGAGATGGTATCTCTTCCCCCGGGGGTCTCCCTTTTTTTTCCAGTTCCCCACCCCACCACCACCACCACATGTATCCCTCCCTTCCAGCACCTTTCTTTAGCACTCCATTGGCACTCACTTGGGGGAGGCCTAGAAGAAGTCTGTGGAAACTTCCTTCTACACAAACGTCTAGCTGAGAGGGCTGCCTGAGATATGAGGAAACCAAGCAAACCGCAGCTGCTCGCCTGCAGGGGCACAAACACAGAGGCCTTTAGCTGAGCCTGGGGCCTATTTCTGGCCTCACTGTTTGTCCTCTTACAAAGCATTTACCGCGCGCCTGCCTCACTTCCTTGCCCCAAAGGTGAGGTGCTGGCTGCCTAGTGACAGTCTTCCATCCTGGCTTTCTGGGGCATGGGACAAGAATGAGTTCGCAGAAACAAATGAATGTAAAAGGAACAAAACCAAGCACTTGGATGACTGTGCTCTTGTGAGAAGGTGCAGCCTGGCCACCCCGTTCCCCTAAGTTAAGAGTACCCTCACAGAATATTCAAACACATCCATACACAGCTTCCCCACCTCCACGAAAAATAGAAAGCAGGTCTCCAAAATGTAATGTTCTGCTCCATTTTACAGGAAGTTAGCTATAGAGTAGCTGCTGAAGTTAGGAGGGTCTTAATGAGGTCTCGATGGCTGAATAGTGGGTATCAAAGGTACATACTAGAACGGAGTCTGATGCACGGTGGCCCAAGGATTCATTTACTTTAGGATTGTTTCGGAGCCACAGGTACCACAAGAACTGTCTGCCTGCCCTTTAAGAGCACAAGTTCCTTTACTTGCAAATAAGCAGGAAGTCCCCCTCCTTGGGTAGGGCCTCTGGGCGGTGCCTTTCACTTCCTTCCAAAGGTGTTTTCATCCTAAACCCCAAGCACCAGGGTCACCTTCTGTTACTTTCACAGGCCTACCCAACTGCCTTGGGCTGGGCTTCATGGAAAGTGTCTTGATCAAGAAAAATAAAGACTAATTTTTAAATGCAAGAAAGGTGAAGGTAAATGTAAAAATAATATTTTACATCAATATAAAAGTAATACTGTGTATTTCTGGTACAAATGGTAAGTTCTATAAATAGAATCTCCACTCCCTTTTCCCAGGATCAAACTATTAGTAGTTCTTGAAATTCTCTTGTAGAGAGCTGGTGAGCGGTGTTTAGTGAGCCCTGGCTGCCTGAGTTTGGAACCCCAAGACCTGTCAACATGGTGGAAGTGGAGAACTGACACCTGGAAGTAGTTGTCCTCTTGCCTTCATATGCTCAACACATACACGTGTGCGCACACACACACACACACACACACACAAGCACATACCTGTATCCATGTGTGCCTTCTGTGTCAGTGTTTGTGTGAGCTCTTGGTATGTGTGCGTGCGTGCGTGTGCGTGTGTGCGTGCGTGTGCATGTGTGCGTGTGCGTGTGCGTGTGCGTGTGCGTGTGCGTGTGCGTGTGTGTGTGTGAAACATAGTTGCAGTAGTAATCATCACCATAGGAACTCCTACATATATGGAAGCTAGAGGTTGATGGTTGGGTCACTTCCTCAGTTGCTGTCTATCCCCACAGGCAGTCTCTCTCTGAACCTGGAGCTTCCTTACTGGCTAGACTGGCTGTCCAGCAAGCTTCCTGTCTCTACCCACCCCCCACCCCCAGTAGTCATCAGGACAATTCAAAAACCCTGGCTCCCACCAATTTTCCAAATCCGTTCTGGTTCTTCTTAGCTAGGATTTCCCAAAATACTGAGCCTGTATAGAGGGGGGAATTTCAAGTTGAGGCTCTCCAGCTAAAACCAATGTTGCAGAATGGGATGCCAGGTTCAAGGAAGACCCCTTGAATGTGTAAACACTGCAGGTGGGAACAAAAGAAAAACTAAGGAAAAGTATCTCCCAACCTCCTCCCTTCCCTCCTTTGTATTGCTTCAGTAAATGGAATGAATCCAGGGCCTTGTGATGTGCTGCTATGCTGGAAAGCACTCTACCACTGAGTAGAGTGAGTATGTATCTGCAGACCTTGTGGTCTACTTTTAAGATAAACAAGAGCAGTTTGTGCCCAGCAAACAGAGGGTTAACCCAGCTGTTGCTTTTAGTCTCTTCTAAAGAAGTCCTCAACAGTCCCATTGCTCTACAATTTCTTCAGGGGAAAACGAAGCCGCATTAGAGTAGTTACCATGAATGTACTTCGTAAATAAATATTTTCAGAGTGCTTTTTGACACATTTCACCTTTGAAGATTTTCCCTTTTGAAGAATCCTGGGATGTCAGCTTACAGCAGGATTCCTTGTAAGGTGCTATCACAGGGGTGCCTTCATGCCCATGCACAATCTCACTAGTATTGGTGCATGGCGGGAGACGATTTCACCACCATGGAGATCATAATGAATCCTCCCATAATTCCCAGGCACCATGTAGGAAATAGAGAAGTTAAAAGTTTGGGGGCTGAAGAGATGGATCAGTGGTGTTCAGAGCACTTGTTGCTTTTGCAGAAGTCAGTTCTCAGCACAAACGTGGTGGCTCCCATTTTTCCTTAACCCCAGTCCCGGATGATCCGACAACTTTTCCTAACCTCCTTCTTCACCAGGCACCAGGCACTCATAGAATACACATATATACGTGCAGACAAAACACCCTCATTCATAAAATTAAAAAAGAGATAGATCTTTATAGAAAATAAAAAAGCATGTCTCAAACTATTGTAGCTTTTTGTGAAGAAATTTGGCAGATAACACCATCATGAAGTGATCAATGTTATTTTTTAATATTCTCAGTAACTAAATAAACCAAAATCACTCTACTCTTGATCGTAGACAACAAGAAGGTCACAGTATCCCTCATGCCTGTGGTATTTCTGCCCCCAAAGAAAACACACAAATTTAATCATGAGGAAACATCTATTAAACATGAATCAAAAGAAATTCCACACAACAGCTGTCCTATTGTCAAAAATATTAGTATCATGGAACACCAAGAGAGCCCAAGGAAGTTCTATATTAAAACGTATCAACAGGATATAGCAATTAAATGTTTGCATGATCCTGAATTGGAAGCTAGATGAGACAAAAACTGTTAGAAGGACATTATCAGGCAAAACTTGAATGTGCCTGTAGATTAGATCACAGTATTGTAGCGCAGATAATTTCCTGGTGCACATAATTGTACTGGTGTCTATGCTGTGGAATGCTTTTATTGTTAGTCAACATGCATCTAGGGATGGGAGGTGGGGTGGTAAAAGATTTCATATTCACAACTTATTTGCAAATGGTTTTCAAAACAATACACAGGCAAGTAGGTACATAAAATGGCTGGCAGAGGAAAGCAGCAAAATATTAAATTGGGATGTTCTAGGCAAAAGGGTCTGCAGTCATTAATTATCTTTGAAGCTTTTCTGTAAGTTTGAAATTATTTCAAATGATTTTGTTACATAGTCTGGTAATTCCAAACATGGTTTGTGTTATAAACAAATAACCAACCAGGCCTCATTACCAAAGCAAACCAAACCAGTAAAGTTGCAGAAAGCAAAGGCAAAGAAGCCAAGCAGCAAAAGTGGCTCAATGGGTACAGGCACTTGCCATTAAGCTTGATGACCTGAATTTGATCCCTGGGATTGAAGTGATGGAAGGAGAGGATTAACCTTGTGGGTTGCCCTCTGACCTCCACACATGTACTCGTGTGTATGCACCCACACGTACCCAAAATATATACAGCAACAGTAAAAACGCATACGTTCTACCTTGACAAGAAGTACTTCTAACGTATTTTCATGGCCAATCTCCCTTTCCTGGTGCTTTTAGCATTTTTGCGCACGAGAGTGATAATTCAGTGTGTGCTCTTTTTCAATTACCCCTCACTATAAAATTTAAATCTCTTTCACTCAACTGATTTATATCCAGTCCCCAGTAGGTAGCACATAATGACCTTTACCCAGCTCAGTCCCCAATGGTTGTTCCTCTCTCTGGAAGTGGAAGCAAGAGAAACCTATACCCGGAAGGTCCTCTCTGATTTGCCTCCTTTTTAACACTCTTTGTTATGGTGATGGTGGTTGTTGCTTTGGAAAATTGGATGTAGCATTTTTTGTACATGACATTTTTATATATACATTGTGTAACAATGAACCATTTTGAAGCAGACAGCTGTTGTTAAGTGCACTTGTTGTGTTGGACAAATATTACTTCTACCTAGTTTTAAACCATTTTTATTGTTCCCACAGTAAGCCTTGAAACCATTACAAGGTCATTTCTCATTCCTCTCAACTCTTAGCTCCTGGTAACTACTAATACACTTATTGCTTCTGGATTTATTGAGGCTGGATGCTTAGTGTAAATAGAGTCATACAGTATGTTATCTTTGTAGATAACTTTTTTCACATTTCATGTTTTCAAGGGTCTATGTTGTAGTATGGTTCAAGTCTGTATCCTTTTGAGTAATACTGGAAATTGAACCCCAGGCCTTGTTACTAGAGTGAGCTATATCACCAGCCCTTCAATCATTTGAGACAGAGTCTCACTATATAACCCACACTGGCCCCTTGAAATCAAGACTGACTTCAAACTTGAGACCCTCCTATCTTTACCCCCTGAGTACTAGGACTATAGACATATACCACCATGCCTGGCATCGTATGGTAGGTAATTCAATGCTTAACATTTGAAGACTAAGGTTAATCTTAAACCAAGTTGAATCTATTAGCTGAGGTGAAATTCAGGAATTAATGTGTCTGTTGAGTTCAATTGTTCATTTCATCTTTACCAATCCATATCATATGGACTTGGCTCTACATTGTGCATTCTGGTAAGTAACTTAAGTGGTCTTTTCTTGTGCTTTCCTTTAAAATGAGTAGGGTTCATATCTATAATTTCTGCTTTAGATGCAAAGACAAATGCCACAGTGAACTACTGTAGGGCAAGATACCTCCCATGGGAAGTAAGTACAGCGATGAGAGAATCAGTGAGGTATACAGATGCTAGGAAAGGCCCGCTCTCTCACTAACCATAT
Source organism: Mus musculus (assembly GCF_000001635.26). NCBI lineage: Eukaryota > Metazoa > Chordata > Mammalia > Rodentia > Muridae > Mus > Mus musculus. The sequence goes on along the minus strand of NC_000086.7, from coordinate 167,222,559 downwards.
ATGTCCATCAATGTCTTCACACACGTAAGCTGAGAGCTGCAGGTCACCCTTAGACAGGAAAAAATAACATAGCCGAAAGGAAGAGAGCTTGTATCTGCGCACTATACAAACCCTAGGGACAGGTAATGGCTGATCTAGGTCATCAGCTTCAAGCGTAATATTAGAGGCAAACTGAACCTTTGCATAGAGGGGAGAGGCTGAGGCATTCTGTGCACACAGGTTGGCTATTACAATAGCACAGAATGGGTGGAAGGTGAGGAGCCCAGAAACCTTCCATAACTGGCAATTTGAACGGCAAAGCAGGATGAGACAACCCAAGAACCTCCCCCCAAACCACTGGAGGTCATGAGAAGTTCCTTACTCATAGACATTGAAAGACCAGGATTTCCTGGAGCTGTGTGTGTGTATGTGTTTCTCTGTGACTGTGTGTATGTATGCATATATGTTTGCGTGTGAGTGTACATATTCATGCACACATGCTGTATGCTATTCACAAAAGTGGGCAGGCCCAGGTTAGCAAGGCTGGACCCCAACTGGAAAGGAAAATAAAAAGGTGAAAAGGATGACGAATTTCACCAGTAGTGGTGTTGGTGTCAACAGCTCTACTAAAGCACCTCTGTCCCATTCTGCATGGTCCCCCCGCCCCACATTCCTCCCAAGTAGGCCAGAAGTGAGTAAGGACACAAAATAAAGTTCTGACAGCCAGGTCAATGTGTGCTTGGACTTCATTGTGTTTAACTTAAGAGGCCCATTTTCATTCTTGAGTTTTCAAACATGTGTTCTACTTTCCTAAATAATCTTTTCCTCAAATCGCCACCACTTGTGGCCGTGAACCAAGATCAGAATGCTTCTGCAGCTGGGCATCATGGGTGGCTGTGGCCAGGGGCAAAAAGGAAGAGGAAATGAACACAGGTCCCATCCTAGAATCAGGAGGACAAGTTAATGGCAGTGGGGACACGTAGGACTCTATAATCTGGAAGGGTAGGATTGGCTTCATAATGTAGGGGGAACTCTGTAAAGAAGGAACATGTTGAGCCTCTGCGGGAAAGCATGAAGAATTTCAAGATGGCAACAGTTTATTACTATGTGTCAGGCTTTTCTGAGTGCAGGGTCCAGTCCAACACACAGGCCACAGAGCCCCAAACAAGCTAATACTTTGATCAGCATCCTTCTCCACTATGAAGCAGCCGCTCACTGCTTGGCTGCTTAGACTTGGTTTCTTCATCATAAAGCCAGAGTGCTACTTTTTGCTAGTAATATGGAAATTATACTCTCTCTCTCTCTCTCTCTCTCTCTCTCTCTCTCTCTCTCTTTCTCTCTCTCTCTCTCTCTCTCTCTCTCATGTGTGTGTGTGTGTGTGTGTGTGTGTGTGTGTGTTTAAGTGTCTTATTCTTTAGGTATTATCTATCTCGTTTTTCATTTTGGTTGTTGTTATTGATATTTTTGTTTTGTTTTGTTTTGAGCAGGGTCTGTCTCGGCCTGGAACTTGTACTCTAGAGTAAGGTGGTTGGCCAGTGTACACCAGTACTCTGCCTGCCTCCACCTCTCCAATGCAGGGATTTTACACATGAGCACCGCCACACCTGGCTTTTTATGTGGACATTGGGAATTAAACTCAGGTCCTCACGCTTGCAAGGAAAGCACAGGGTTTAATGCATCAGCCCTGGGACATGTATTTCACAGAAAAGGTTTGACAAGAGTGTGGATGAAGTTTAGTGGTAGAGTGCTGCCTAGCATGTGTGAGGCACAGGGCTGGAATCATAGCACCATGAGGAAAAAATAAAATAAAACAACAACAGCAATGTAAAACAAAGTTTTCACACCCATAGCTGAGCATGGCTTTTAATGTATAATCATCTTGCCTCCAATCCCAATGGCTGGAATCTCAAGCATATGACACCACTATTTGCTTATAGTATTTATTATTTAATTATTTACATTTCAAGTATGTCTGTTATCCACATATGTGTCTGTTACCCAGGAAATCCAGAAGTCAGAAGAAGGTGTCAGATCCCCTGGGACTGGAATTACAATTCTGAGTCACCATATGGATAGTTGGAATCAAACCCTGGCCTTCTAGAAAAGCAGCCAGGACTCTTACCTGCTGAGCTGTCTCTCCAACCAATATCTATATTTTGAAGTGTGTTATTTTTTATTTGTTTTGAGGTACTGAGAACTAAACCTAGGACTTTGCATATGCTAAGTATATGCCCTAAGGACAAGCACAGTAAGTTGGCAGATTTATAGACAAAAGATATGTCTATGTCTATATTTCTAGCTTGTCTACACAGCCAGTCTGAAGACCTTAGGATGTTAGACAAACTCTGCATTTCTTTTTTTTTTTTTTGATTGTATAATTTTTTTTTTATTAGGTATTTAGCTCATTTACATTTCCAATGCTATACCAAAAGTCCCCCTTACCCACCCACCCCCACTCCCCTACCCACCCACTCCCCCCCTTTGGCCCTGGCGTTCCCCTGTACCGGGGCACACAAAGTCTGCGTGTCCAATGGGCCTCTCTTTCCAGTGGTGGCCGACTAGGCCATCTTTTGATACATATGCAGCTAGAGTCAAGAGCTCAGGGGTACTGGTTAGTTCATAATGTTGTTCCACCTATAGGGTTGAAGATCCCTTTAGCTCCTTGGGTACTTTCTCTAGCTCCTCCATTGGGAGCCCTGTGATCCATCCATTAGCTGACTGTGAGCATCCACTTCTGTGTTTGCTAGGCCCCGGCATAGTCTCACAAGAGACAGCTACATCTGGGTCCTTTCGATAAAATCTTGCTAGTATATGCAATGGTGTCAGCGTTTGGATGCTGATTATGGGGTGGATCCCTGGATATGGCAGTCTCTACATGGTCCATCCTTTCATCTCAGCTCCAAACTTTGTTTCTGTAACTCCGTCCATGGGTGTTTTGTTCCCACTTCTAAGGAGGGGCATAGTGTCCACACTTCAGTCTTCATTTTTCTTGAGTTTCATGTGTTTAGGAAATTGTATCTTATATCGTGGGTATCCTAGGTTTTGGGCTAGTATCCACTTATCAGTGAGTACATATTGTGTGAGTTCCTTTGTGATTGTGTTACCTCACTCAGGATGATGCTCTCCAGGTCCATCCATTTGGCTAGGAATTTCATAAATTCATTCTTTTTAATAGCTGAGTAGTACTCCATTGTGTAGATGTACCACATTTTCTGTATCCATTCCTCTGTTGAGGGGCATCTGGGTTCTTTCCAGTTTCTGGCTATTATAAATAAGGCTGCTATGAACATAGTGGAGCATGTGTCCTTCTTACCAGTTGGGGCTTCTTCTGGATATATGCCCAGGAGAGGTATTGCTGGATCCTCCGGTAGTACTATGTCCAATTTTCTGAGGAACCGCCAGACTGATTTCCAGAGTGGTTGTACAAGCCTGCAATCCCACCAACAATGGAGGAGTGTTCCTCTTTCTCCACATCCTCGCCAGCATCTGCTGTCACCTGAATTTTTGATCTTAGCCATTCTCACTGGTGTGAGGTGGAATCTCAGGGTTGTTTTGATTTGCATTTCCCTGATGATTAAGGATGTTGAACATTTTTTCAGGTGCTTCTCTGCCATTCGGTATTCCTCAGGTGAGAATTCTTTGTTCAGTTCTGAGCCCCATTTTTTAAGGGGGTTATTTGATTTTCTGAGGTCCACCTTCTTGAGTTCTTTATATATGTTGGATATTAGTCCCCTATCTGATTTAGGATAGGTAAAGATCCTTTCCCAGTCTGTTGGTGGTCTTTTTGTCTTATAGACAGTGTCTTTTGCCTTGCAGAAACTTTGGAGTTTCATTAGGTCCCATTTGTCAATTCTCGATCTTACAGCACAAGCCATTGCTGTTCTGTTCAGGAATTTTTCCCCTGTGCCCATATCTTCAAGGCTTTTCCCCACTTTCTCCTCTATAAGTTTCAGTGTCTCTGGTTTTATGTGAAGTTCCTTGATCCACTTAGATTTGACCTTAGTACAAGGAGATAAGTATGGATCGATTCGCATTCTTCTACATGATAACAACCAGTTGTGCCAGCACCAATTGTTGAAAATGCTGTCTTTCTTCCACTGGATGGTTTTGGCTCCCTTGTCGAAGATCAAGTGACCATAGGTGTGTGGGTTCATTTCTGGGTCTTCAATTCTATTCCATTGGTCCACTTGTCTGTCTCTATACCAGTACCATGCAGTTTTTATCACAATTGCTCTGTAGTAAAGCTTTAGGTCAGGCATGGTGATTCCACCAGAGGTTCTTTTATCCTTGAGAAGAGTTTTTGCTATCCTCGGTTTTTTGTTATTCCAGATGAATTTGCAAATTGCTCCTTCTAATTCGTTGAAGAATTGAGTTGGAATTTTAATGGGGATTGCATTGAATCTGTAGATTGCTTTTGGCAAGATAGCCATTTTTACAATGTTGGTCCTGCCAATCCATGAGCATGGGAGATCTTTCCATCTTCTGAGATCTTCTTTAATTTCTTTCTTCAGGGACTTGAAGTTTTTATCATACAGATCTTTCACTTCCTTCGTTAGAGTCACGCCGAGATATTTTATATTATTTGTGGCTATTGAGAAGGGTGTTGTTTCCCTAATTTCTTTCTCAGCCTGTTTATTCTTTGTGTAGAGAAAGGCCATTGACTTGTTTGAGTTAATTTTATATCCAGCTACTTCACCGAAGCTGTTTATCAGGTTTAGGAGTTCTCTGTTGGAATTTTTAGGGTCACTTATATATACTATCATATCATCTGCAAAAAGTGATATTTTGACTTCCTCTTTTCCAATTTGTATCCCCTTGATCTCCTTTTGTTGTCGAATTGCTCTGGCTAATACTTCAAGTACTATGTTGAAAAGGTAGGGAGAAAGTGGGCAGCCTTGTCTAGTCCCTGATTTTAGTGGGATTGCTTCCAGCTTCTCTCCATTTACTTTGATGTTGGCTACTGGTTTGCTGTAGATTGCTTTTATCATGTTTAGGTATTGGCCTTGAATTCCTGATCTTTCCAGAACTTTTATCATGAATGGGTGTTGGATCTTGTCAAATGCTTTTTCTGCATCTAACGAGATGATCATGTGGTTTTTGTCTTTGAGTTTGTTTATATAATGGATTACATTGATGGATTTTCGTATATTAAACCATCCCTGCATCCCTGGAATAAAACCTACTTGGTCAGGATGGATGATTGCTTTAATGTGTTCTTGGATTCGGTTAGCGAGAATTTTATTAAGGATTTTTGCATCGATGTTCATAAGAGAAATTGGTCTGAAGTTCTCTATCTTTGTTGGATCTTTCTGTGGTTTAGGTATCAGAGTAATAGTGGCTTCATAAAATGAGTTGGGTAGAATACCTTCTACTTCTATCTTGTGAAAAAGTTTGTGCAGAACTGGAGTTAGATCTTCTTTGAAGGTCTGATAGAACTCTGCACTAAACCCGTCTGGTCCTGGGCTTTTTTTGGCTGGGAGACTATTAATAACTGCTTCTATTTCTTTAGGGGATATGGGACTGTTTAGAAGGTCAACTTGATCCTGATTCAACTTTGGTACCTGGTATCTGTCCAGAAATTTGTCCATTTCGTCCAGGTTTTCCAGTTTTGTTGAGTATAGCCTTTTGTAGAAGGATCTGATGGTGTTTTGGATTTCTTCAGGATCTGTTGTTATGTCTCCCTTTTCATTTCTGATTTTGTTAATTAGGATTTTGTCCCTGTGCCCTTTAGTGAGTCTAGCTAAGGGTTTATCTATCTTGTTGATTTTCTCAAAGAACCAACTCCTCGTTTGGTTAATTCTTTGAATAGTTCTTCTTGTTTCCACTTGGTTGATTTCACCCCTGAGTTTGATTATTTCCTGCCGTCTACTCCTCTTGGGTGAATTTGCTTCCTTTTTTTCTAGAGCTTTTAGATGTGTTGTCAAGCTGCTAGTATGTGCTCTCTCCCGTTTTTTCTTGAAGGCACTCATAGCTATGAGTTTCCCTCTTAGAAATGCTTTCATTGTGTCCCAAAGGTTTGGGTACGTTGTGGCTTCATTTTCATTAAACTCTAAAAAGTCTTTAATTTCTTTCTTTATTCCTTCCTTGACCAAGGTATCATTGAGAAGAGTGTTGTTCAGTTTCCATGTGAATGTTGGCTTTCTGTTATTTATTTTGTTATTGAAGATCAGCCTTAGTGCATGGTGATCTGATAGGATACATGGGACAATTTCAATATTTTTGAATCTGTTGAGGCCTGATTTGTGACCTATTATGTGGTCAATTTTGGAGAAGGTACCATGAGGTGCTGAGAAGAAGGTATATCCTTTTGTTTTAGGGTAAAATGTTCTGTAGATATCTGTCAGATCCATTTGTTTCATCACTTCTGTTAGTTTCAGTGTGTCCCTGTTTAGTTTCTGTTTCCATGATCTGTCCATTGGTGAAAGTGGTGTGTTGAAGTCTCCCACTATTATTGTGTGAGGCGCAATGTGTGCTTTGAGTTTTACTAAAGTTTCTTTAGTGAATGTGGCTGCTCTTGTATTTGGAGCATAGATATTCAGAATTGAGAGTTCCTCTTGGAGGATTTTACCTTTGATGAGAATGAAGTGTCCCTCCTTGTCTTTTTTGATGACTTTGGGTTGGAAGTCAATCTTATCAGATATTAGGATGGCTACTCCTGCTTGTTTCTTCATACCATTTGCTTGGAAAATTGTTTTCCAGCCTTTCATTCTGAGGTAGTGTCTATCTTTTTCTCTGAGATGAGTTTCCTGTAAGCAGCAAAATGTTGGGTCTTGTTTGTGTAGCCAGTTTGTTAGTCTATGTCTTTTTATTGGCGAGTTGAGACCATTGATGTTAAGAGATATTAAGGAAAAGTAATTGTTGCTTCCTGTTATTTTAGTTGTTAAAGGTGGCATTCTGTTCTTGTGGCTGTCTTCTTTTAGGTTTGTTGAGGGATTACCTTCTTGTTTTTTCTAGGGCGTTGTTCCCGTTCTTGTATTGGTTTTTTTCTGTTATTATCCTTTGAAGGGCTGGATTCGTGGAGAGATAATGCGTGAATTTGGTTTTGTCGTGGAATACTTTGGTTTCTCCCTCTATGATAATTGAGAGTTTGGCTGGGTATAGTAGCCTGGGCTGCAGTTTGTGTTCTCTTAGTGTCTGTATAACATCTGTCCAGGCTCTTCTGGCTTTCATAGTCTCTGGTGAAAAATCTGATGTAATTCTGATAGGCTTGCCTTTATATGTTACTTGACCTTTTTCCCTTACTGCTTTTAGTATTCTATCTTTATTTAGTGCATTTGATGTTCTGATTATTATGTGTCGGGAGGAATTTCTTTTCTGGTCCAGTCTATTTGGAGTTCTGTAGGCTTCTTGTATGTTCATATGCATCTCATTCTTTAGATTTGGGAAGTTTTCTTCAATAATTTTGTTGAAGATGTTTGCTGGACCTTTGAGTTGAAAATCTTCATTCTCATCCACTCCTATTATCCGTACGTTTGGTCTTCTTATTGTGTCCTGGATTTCCTGGATATTTTGAGTTAGGATCTTTTTGCATTTTCCATTTTCTTTGATTGTTGTGCCGATGTTCTCTATGGAATCTTCTGCACCTGAGATTCTCTCTTCCATCTCTTGTATTCTGTTGCTGATGCTCAAATCTATGGTTCCAGATTTCTTTCCTAGGGTTTCTATCTCTAGTGTTGCCTCGCTTTGAGTTTTCTTTATTGTGTCTACTTCCCTTTTTAGGTCTAGTATGGTTTTGTTCATTTCCATCACCTGTTTGTATGTTTTTTCCTCTTTTTCTGTAAGGACTTCTACCTGTTTGATTGTGTTTTCCTGTTTTTCTTTAAGGACTTGTAACTCTTTAGCAGTGTTCTCCTGTATTTCTTTAAGTGATTTATTAAAGTCCTTCTTGATGTCCTCTACCATCATCATGAGATATGCTTTTAAATCTAGGTCTAGGTTCTCAGGTGTGTTGGGGTTCCCTGGACTGGGCGAAGTGGGTGTGCTGGGTTCTGGTGATGGTGAGTGGTCTTGGTTCCTGTTAGTAAGATTCCTCCGTTTACCTTTCGCCATCTGGTAATCTCTGGTGTTAGTAGTTATAGTTGACTCTGTTTAGAGATTGTTCTTCTGGTGATTCTGTTACCGTCTATCAGCAGACCTGGGAGACAGATTCTCTCCTCTGAGTTTCAGTGCTCAGAGCACTCTCTGCTGGCAAGCTCTCTTACAGGGAAGGTGCGCAGATATCTTGTATTTGGACCTCCTCCTGGCCGAAGAAGAAGGCCCAAAACAGGACCTTTCCCATACACTGTGTTACTTTGGCAGTTCCCAGGTGGTACAGACTCTCACCTAAGCAGACTAAATTCCTAAGTTCCTTGGAGTCCCGGGACCAAGATGGCGACCGCTGCTGCTGTGGCTTAGGTCGCCTCCCCAGCCCGGCGGGCACCTGTCCTCTGGTCCGGAAGGTGGCCGGCTGTCCCCGGCCTACACAGGGTGCTGCCTCAGCGCCTCTGTGCTTCTGCCTGTTCCAGAAGCTGTCAGGTTCTCTGGCGCACCCTCTCACCTGTTCAGACTAATTTCCTAAGTTCGGCAGGTCCCGGACCAAGATGGCGACCGCTGCTGCTGTGGCTTAGGTCGCCTCCCCAGCCGGGTGGGCACCTGTCCTCTGGTCCGGAAGGTGGCCGGCTGTCCCCGGCCCACGCAGGGTGCTGCCTCAGCGCCTCTGTGCTTCCGCCTGTTCCAGAAGCTGTCAGGTTCTCTGGCGCACCCTCTCACCTGTTCAGACTAATTTCCTAAGTTCGGCGGGTCCCGGACCAAGATGGCGACCGCTGCTGCTGTGGCTTAGGTCGCCTCCCCAGCCGGGCGGGCACCTGTCCTCCGGTCCGGAAGGTGGCCGGCTGTCCCCGGCCCACACAGGGTGCTGCCTCAGCCCCTCTGTGCTTCTGCCTGTTCCAGAGGCTGTCAGGTTCTCTGGCGCACCCTCTCACCTGTTCAGACTAATTTCCTAAGTTCGGCGGGTCCCGGACCAAGATGGCGACCGCTGCTGCTGTGGCTTAGGCCGCCTCCCCAGCCGGGTGGGCACCTGTCCTCTGGTCCGGAAGGTGGCCGGCTGTCCCCGGCCCACGCAGGGTGCTGCCTCAGCGCCTCTGTGCTTCCGCCTGTTCCAGAAGCTGTCAGGTTCTCTGGCGCACCCTCTCACCTGTTCAGACTAATTTCCTAAGTTCGGTGGGTCCCGGACCAAGATCCAAACTCTGCATTTCAATGAGGCCATTTCTAAGGTAACTGCTCTGAGTCCCAACCACATCACTGGGGTTTCTGTATGATCTTGGCTTAGTGGGTTTGTTAATTTCTCTATAATTCCCTCATCTACAAAGTGAGGGAAATAGCGGGCCTCCTTATCAGGTCTTCTGGGATACTGCAGGGAGAGCTCCCAGGATACAGCAGAAAGTCAGAAAATGCTGGCTCTTACCACCGCTCTTATTATGACCATGCTCGCAAGCAGTATTATTCTTCAGCCTGTTACCTTCCTTCCTTTCAACAACATTTCCTGCCACTCTCTTTCCTCCCATGCAAGTCCCTTGCCAAACTCACTGCCCTCTGCAAGACTCAAAGATTCTGTTTAAACCGGCTCTCCTAGCTGGGAGGCCGAGTAACCACTTGGAGGGGATGTTGTAGAGGCAAACTCAAGCTGCAGAAATTCCTTCAGATCAAGAAGAGGACAGGGCAATTAGCAATGCTGCACATGCACGGGGCAGGGCGCGGGGAGCTCTTGATTTTGTTTGTGCTTGCCGGTTTTCCTCCACTCATTTTTCTCACACTGGCGGGGGGTGAGGGGGGAGCCCTTTGTTTTACTGTACTGGAGCCACAACGTGGAGCTGCCATGGGTGAGAACTCTAGAGAATGCTGGAAAAAGGTCTCTTCAGTGAACCTAGTGGCAGGAGTCGAAGGAAGGAGATAGACTTTTAATAGGATGTTTGCTTTAGAGAAAGTTGCTTAAATTTTATGAGCCTCAGTTTCTTTCGTAGTAAAATGAGGAAGTCTGTATCCAGTGCATAGAGGATGAGAACTGAATCCTAGTCTATATGCAAAGGCTTCAGGGACGTACAAAATCCCTCCTTTGTCCTTTTCATCTTCTGTTACCTAGGGACTCCTGGCTGTTCACAGGGATTTAGCTTCTCCCGGGTACAAGGGGGCGGGGTCAACTGTAAGGAAGCGTCAGAAGGAAAGGTGGCAATTGTAGGAGCCCCCAGGGGAGTGTGGGCTGCAGGCAGGTGGGGCAGATGGTAGGAGGCCCTGAACTCAGACAAAAAGAGCTGGGTTTGAACAAGCAAAGAGCTGACAGCCCTGCCCTGCCATGTCCCTGGCTCCTCCTCTTTTTCCTTCTGATTAGTATTCCGGCCAAAACTAAAAAAGTTTCAGATCATAGGACTCATTTTCATAAGCTCAGACTTCTATGGGCTGTCGCTCCATCATTGGAAATGCACACAATTTTGGCCTAGGCCCACACTGGAAAGCAAAAGAAAACAAAGTGCCAGCTCGCGCCACTTCCTGGATCCCTGAGGCATGAGCTTCCACAGGGAGGGGCAACTTCGTTGGCTTGTTTCTCACAGGGTGCCATGACCTGTGAGCTGAGAGAGGCAGAGTGCTTGTGAGGTGGACTCTTTGCTTGCCTTTCACTGGAAGGCCCCAGAGAACAGAATCCACCATGCAGCTGAAGGGACCAGGGCCTCTGGAAGCTATTATTATTATTATTATTATTATTATTATTATTATTATTATTATTGTATCTTCACATCTTTGTCTTTGTCCCTTTAATTGGAATTGAAAACTCTCACCTCAGTGGTTATTGTGCCCAGTATATGCTAATCTTCTTCTAAATGCTTCCTTCCCTGAAGCAGCAGTTATCCCTGACATCTGGAATATTAATGCTAAGTAGATTCAACTGTCTGAGATGGAAACCGGTTATTCAAGTCATCTGTTAAGGAACTGACTTCAAGTACTGAGAATCAACTGAAGCAGTGTGATGATGGTTAATTGAGCAAATACTATCTTCTAGGTGTCAAGAAACAGGCTGGTTTAGTAGCATCCTCTTGCCTCTACCTCCTGGGTGCTGGCATTTCAGGCGAGTCATGCCAGGCCTGTTTTATGTCACACTAGAGATTGAACCTAGGGCTTGGTGCAGTCTAGGCAAATGCTCTGCCAAATGAGTTATTTTTATTTGCAAAAAAAAAAAAAAAACCCACAAAATATCTAATTTTCACTGGTAATTTATTAGATAAATGATATCGTCAAGTATTAGTTATGCAGAAATATGTAATGAAATATATACATTTCCCTTTATAAGAGATGAAATGCCAAATTACTTGAGGTTTTTGTTAATGGCAAACAAGAACACATTTATTCTTTTCTTCTCAACTTTCTATTTTAAATAAGAAGAGAACACAGTGCTCGCCATTGTCCCAAGAACTTGATCTTCCCACAACTCCTACAGTTCCTTATCACCACTTGTCCACTTTACAGAGAAGAGTTAAGAGAAGAATGATCGACAGGAGGACCCGGACACTTTTAAGACAAACCCTCTTATTTGCATTTCATTTTATCCGGATCACCCTTTCTTTTCTATTTTTCTGCCCAGTGGGCAAGGGAAGCCCGTTTACAGAGGACTCAGTTCCCAGGGCAAGTTGCTTCCTCTCTTACAGGCTGCCTGCTCTTTTTCAGTCAGCAGCTAAAATAATCTGCCTGCTACGCTGTTACGAAAGTAGAAAATTCTAGATGTTTACAGATTCCACTCTTCAGTCTCCTCTGGCCGCATAACTTCTGTAAGGGCTAATCTTTCCTAAGGCAAACAGGCAACCAGGGTCAAGGCGATAGCATTCCTTTGTCATAGGAAGACACGTACACGGTGACAGCTGAGTGAAGGAAGGGACACTGGAATCCAATGACCCACCGAAATGGTGTCAGTGTAACTGCAGCTGCCAAGCAGAAGTCAGAAATGCACCCTGCAAGATGTGTTCTGTGTTTCAACAATGCAGTGAACTCCCTCCAAGTGGACATGGGGAGAGAGAGGATGTGTTACCAGAGAAGTGACATCTAATGCGCGCTCAAACAGGTCTAGGGCCCCATCCAAAGGGCAGAAAGGCAGTCTCCCAAGTAGAGCATTAACTGGGGAACCACATGGGTCACCTGCTCCTCCCTACCCCCATCTCCTTCCTCCCAAGTAAAAGGGAAGTAGATGAAGAAATGGGGAAGTCCAAGCTGCTCCAGCAGCGGCAGTTTAGGGTCCCTAATAACACTTGACATTACCAGAGAGGCAAAGCCTCTGCCATAAAAATGCTTAGCAAAGGCTTTCTGGAAACATCCCTCCAGGGCACAGAAAAGGAGAAGGAATGTTTTATAGTTCTCTGTGTCTCAGATATAATCCCAGCGATGCCCTTTTAAAAATATCCTACGGAGCTACCTCCAACCACCTGCCACTTGCAGGCACAAGCTTGGTATCTGTAATTACTTTTTAGTAGCAAGTGGGTCCCTGCGACTTACGGACTCAGGTGCCATTTTGAAACCGGCACATCTCTACCTGAATCGTCCACATGTGTTGCAGGGAAAACCTTCCCTTCAAAAGCTAGTTCGCGCTTCAGCTTCAATCCTCAGATAATAGAGCTGATGGACTTGTGGTCTTTGGGAATCCTTGGCTCCCATTAGCAATCACTTTTAATTGATGAAAATAAGAAAAGGAAAATGAACTTCCTTATTGTCAGTCAGTAACAGAAGTTGACTTTGACTTAATTTTGAAGGGGCCGGCTGTGTTCTCTCTGAAGCCCCCTTACACCTAGCAAATGTTAGGCACTTGACTCGATTGCTCACGGAAATTATAGCAAACAATACAAATGCTGCGGCGCTAAAACTTTTCTTTTAAAAATCCACTCAAGGATCCTTTATCGCCCTCTCAAATCAAGGGGGAGACAAGCGAGGGAGACAAAGAGGGCCGGGTGGGGCTGTCCACTGGTCTGAAAGCTGAGTCATTGGAATCAGACCCCAGCAGCTCTTGTATGAGGGACACCTCACCCTATCTTGGGGGCGTTGGCTGCAGACAAAGCCGGTTTCAAAGTAAAGAAAAGCCTGTCCCCTTAGGTGCCACTCAGGCCATTAGTTATCACGCATTGAACCTTAAGAACAGGTTTGGGCGGCTGCTGCAAAAGTTCATGATAATAAAATAGACGTCAAATGGGGGGGAAAGCATTTTGAAGGCGTTTGTTCCTTTTCTAGTTCCGCCATCGATGTGGTTCAAAGGCGCTGGTGAATGGGGATGTGGGGGTTGGGAGGGGGTCTGACAGCCTCCGAACGCCCTTCCGGAGATGCGGCGCGAAGGAGTTAAGCCGGACTACGAGTGACATCACCTCATTTGCATAGAAGCACACATAAAGCGGCGTTCGCCGCGCCCCTCCCGACAATCCGCAGCGGCTTCTGAGCAGATCAGACTCTCCTCGTTCGCGCAGCTCGCTCGGGTGAGCCCCAGGGCCCCTTCCTTCTGTCCTTCCCTGCCTGTCCAGCGCAGGCACTTGCCCCTCATCCTCCTCGTCCTTAAAGCCAAGTCCAAGGCATGGTAGTTTCGGGGAATTGGGGGGGGGGGATGCTAAACTCTTCCAGATGCCGAGTAACGGGAAGGGGAACTTGATTAAGAAAGAGAAAACCCCATAAAATTGGGCATTCTGTTGCGCAGCTTAGAGGGGAATTGTTTTTTTTTTCTCCTCGACCCTCTCTCCGAAATATTTTCCCTTGCCTAGCTAGCTGTAATTAATCAGAATTAGAAAGATCCTTTGTTCAAACGCTCTGTGCTCCCCTTAATCGCCTAATGGCTTCGAGGGCTGTTATCTGTGGCGGGTTTAACCTTCCCGGCCTTTAGCGTGAAAATTCGGAAGCCCTTGCAGACGAATGTATGCAAAGGCCGTCAAAAGGCCCCTGTATGCAGATCAAGATGCTTTTGCGAGAAGTGGGGAGGCAGTTTTGTGTGCCAAGGCAGCATTGTTGGACTAGAGAGAGGAGAGGAAGCGAGTAGGGCGGTGGTCGGCAGCTGGCGGCGTCAGCTCCCCCGCCTTTGTGAGGAGGAGAAAGCTGGACCGCCTGGCATCTTTTGGAGAGCAAGCCCTTCTAGAAAACGGAGATGCGTATTGCGACCTTGGCTCCTTTTTAAGAGATTTTACTAGACTTTCCCCCACTTAAACTGGAAATGGCTTCGATCTATCCAGACTTTAATTTTTTCAAAGCTGCAATGTTAACATTCCGCAATGGTGAATTTTATTATACGGGAATACTCACCTTTGACTATTTCCACCTTCGTTCTTTGAATCTTCCCTTTGGGAATATTAAGGGGGAAGATTTTTTTCCTATAGAAAGAGGAAGATCTTTAGAGAGGACTCGACAAGGAAAGCACACAGAGGGAGAGGCAGTAGGATTTCAGGCTTTGGGCTTTCCGGCGGGGTGGGGGTGTGCTTTTGGAACTGGGAGAGGCGAGGGTGGGTGGCTCTTTCTTAGCTCTGGTCTTGGCTTTTGTACCTGCAGCTCCTTCCAGCAACCATGTCTGACAAACCCGATATGGCTGAGATCGAGAAATTCGATAAGTCGAAGTTGAAGAAAACAGAAACGCAAGAGAAAAATCCTCTGCCTTCAAAAGAAAGTAAGCTGTTCGCCCCCACCCATTTTCAGAACGGGCTGGGCGGGAGCAGAGCAGAGCGGGGAGCAGCGGCCGGGAGGAGGAAGGGAGGGGCAGCAGGGAGGATGGGGGGGGGGGCTGCGGGGGAGGAGTCGACAGTTTGATGATGATGAATATGGCCTGCAAAGGTTAATTAAAAACTGTTTTGCAGTCAACAAGCGCCGGGCTCTAGTGATTTAATAATGGAATATTTCATATTCCATATTGTGCATATACATTTATTGGGTAACTGTACTTCTGTTTAGCATGTCTTGCTTAGCGAGGCTGCTATGTGTCTTTCTAGAATTTTTATAGGGTTTTTAAATGGAAATCATGTCATTTTATAGAATGCTCTAAGTCTCCTTTTTTTTTTCTTTTCTTCACAGCAATTGAACAAGAGAAGCAAGCTGGCGAATCGTAATGAGGCGAGCGCCGCCAATATGCACTGTACATTCCACGAGCATTGCCTTCTTATTTTACTTCTTTTAGCTGTTTAACTTTGTAAGATGCAAAGAGGTTGGATCAAGTTTAAATGACTGTGCTGCCCCTTTCACATCAAAGAATCAGAACTACTGAGCAGGAAGGCCTCCCCTGCCTCTCCCACCCATCTGATGGTCTGGCTAGCAGAGAGGGAAAAGAACTTGCATGTTGGTGAAGGAAAAAGCTGGGTGGGAGATGATGAAATAGAGAGGAAAATTCAAGATGGTCAAAGATGTCCTGCAGGATGTAAAATGCAGTTTAATCAGAGTGCCATTTTTTTTTGTTCAAACAATTTTAATTATTGGAATGCACAATTTTTTTAATATGCAAATAAAGTTTTAAAACCTGATTGGTGTGTCTGCTTGGTGACTGGAAGGAGTAGTTAAATGAGTGATAAAACCCTTGCAAAACTGCCTTGCCTCTTGGTCACTGGGACATAGAAGAGACAAACGTAAACTGCCTTGGCCTAACAGCTCTGGCTTAGTCCAGGTCTGTGAAATACCCTGTCTATAGCAAATGATTGGGAGGTCATCATAAGAGTTCCTCATGGGTTACATGGAAGAGTTAATGAAAATATTTGAAATTGGTATAGCCACCATGGTTGGAAGAAGGGGGCTGTGGAATGAAGGGGTAGGGGGGAGGAACTCACGTGTAGTTAGAGCCTTTCAGGAGTTTTGGAAAGCCAACATTGAATTTATTACATATCACTCAACGCAAAGGGTGTTGGTTTGGTACACTAGCATTAGGTATCAACATGAACTTGGCTAACCAACTATCTGGTATTGAACAAGTGGAATTTAGGGTAAAAATAGTATTTGCTTTAGAAAGGAATTTAGAATTGGTTTGTCCTTGTCTAGCGGCCAGTTTGCAAATGAAGCTCAATGTTTAAAATCGGCTTTATTAAAGTAAACGTGTTTACCAGTAAGTGATGATCTGAACTTAGTGAAATCCTCATAAGGAATGCTTGAGCTTAGAGGACAAATGCAGGACAGGTGAAATCTGGGCCAGATAACCATCGGCTGACCCGAAGGGCTTGAGTCCTCCTAATCGGCAGTCATCTGAGCTGCATATTTAATTGGCGGGTACACGCAAAGTCCTTGTTCTGGCCAGGCCACAACATGTAGAAAGGGAGGAAAAACGAGCTATCACTTGTTAACAGTAAAATGAAGGTACTTGAAGCTCCTTCATGGATGACTCTGTTCTTTCCGAAGGGTGCAGATCTATTAAGCCAAATAAAGCAATATTTTAAGATCATTAGCTTACACAATATCTCAGCAAGGCTGAAGCATACAAAGCAAATGTCCACAGGAGGAACTTTTCTTCTAAAACTGGGCTTGTGAAAATACTGGCTTGTAGGGTGGGTGGTGGATTACCAAACCCAGTGGATTTCCTTTGCTCAACACTTCCTTTGAGAAATGCACATGAAACCACCTGTGGTTTAGACAATCGAGGAGACCATCAGTGAACAGGCCTTTATCTGCCTGTCAGGGATAGGATGTGTGCATGTGTTGGCCACAGCTCATTCACTCTGCAGAGGAGCCCAAGCAGCCAGCACAAAGGTTCTGGGGGTGGGGGGTGGGGCAGTCCTCTAGCCCTGACATTTCTTTGCTGACCTACAAGGCAGTTTAAAGAAAATGCCCAAACCACAGAGAGAAAACAGACACATGCAATTTTTTGCTGTGTGCATTTTTTAAAGGATCCAAGATGGAAAAAAAATTAGAAAAATTTCACAAAATTCCAGGGTTCCTCAGTTTAAAAAAGGATGGGGGAAAGGAATGGTTTAGACAGGTCCGTGGTGGAAAAGATGGCCTTTCTGTCCCAGGAAGACCAAGACAAAATGTAGTGGGGACAAAAAGGCAGAGTTAAAAATCCAGGCCTGGGGATATAGCTCTATTAGTAAAGTGCTTGCCTAACATGTATGAAACCTGAGGTTTGAGTCTTAGCACTACATTAAACCTGGAGTGGTGGTGGAGGCAGGAAGATCTTTCAAGGCCATCGTCAGCTGCATAGGAGGTTTGGAGCCAGACTTGAGTACAAAGGACCCTCTCTCAAAATAACGAAAATGAAAGAAAATTAGAAATGACCAAATGCTGAGAAATGGGTGCAAAGTCAGGAACAACTGCCCACATCATGAGATATTGGAATTTGACTAAAATGCTACTGGAGTAGAAGAGAGTCCTTTGCTGCTGTTTTGTTATGGTGGTGATGGTGGTGGGGTATTATTACTATTATCATTTTTAAATGCTTTATTTGATGAAGCATTCTGTATTCTTCCTAGGAGAGAATCTTCCAGAAGGGCTGGAGGTATTTAGGAATTCCTGGGGGAATTTATGTTTCTGCTACCTGAGCACTTAAGGTTGCCAGTATTTTCAGAGATGTTGAAGGAGAAAAGAAATGTATCCTTAGTACAAGAGAGAGAATATTTCAACTAGACACACTTGTTACCACATCTTTGACTGGTCTCCTCTCAGAAGGAATGGGCCAAAGGAACTTCTGTACACTGCAGACAAACTGAACCTAGTGGTGCATGCATGTAATCCAGGACTTGGTAGGATAAGACATGAGGATCAACCTAAGTTCCAGGGCATTTTGGGACTCCAGAAAAACTCCTGTCTCTAGAATAAAATGGGATAAAAACCAGTCACAGAGTTTTGAAGTTCTGTAAACTTGGAACCAATCTAGATGAATAAACCAGAACTGGAGAAAAGAAAAGGCTCACTGAAAGACCCGTGGGTTGGAGCTGTTTTCAAAGCTCACCAAATTTTCAACTATTTTAGCTGTGCATATCCCAACCTTCTCGTGGATGGACTTTTAAAGCCACTTTTCAGGAGAACAGCACACTTTTGGTAGTGTGTGCAAAATGATTGAGTAAGTGTGGAGTAGAAGGCATGGGGGCAGGCAAACAGTCTGACATGCGCACAGCCGCTCAGCCTTCCTACACTTCTTCCAGCCCTTGTAGCCACACCTAGGTTTCGTTGCCCATACACGCACTGAAGGTTCTGTTTCTTTCTCCCAGAGAAGCATAATTCCTCAAGACACAAAACTGAGTTTGTTTCTTCTTTCTTTTCCCAACATTTCTAAAAATATGAGTGCTATTCATGCTTACTAGAAAGAATACTGCATTTTGGAAACTGTGTTACAGCCAGAAAATAAATTTTAAAAAAATCGTGAGTCTTCCTTAGCTCAAAATGTACATTTAAAAAGTTTTCAATAATGTAGAGAGCAGGAAATGTTTCCATAGCAGCCGGCATGGGCCTAGTGTGAAAGTGAGAGAAGCAATGTAAGCACTTTCTTTGCTCTCACCCCACTGCGCTCAGTTGTATATTAGGCTTTTAAAAGTTATTTGTAAATTATATCTTCATGAGCAGCTTACAAGATAATCTAACAGAAAGAAACACACCATTTGGGGATCCATCTATACTTTTATTTGTGCATAATGAAAGGGGGCACAATGACAAGCTTAAGAATCAAATGTAGAAAGAACTGAAAACTGCATGCATCAAGTTATATTTCCCTAGGGCATTTGTATAGTCTTCTCTAGCCATGTCGTCTGCTTCCTGCCTTCCTCAATTGTGTGGACGGAGTTGTGCATGCTACCTTCCTTGGGTGTGTATTGAGTATTCTTTCCTGTTTAAAAGTCTCGCACGGTAAGAGAAACATTAATTAGAGCTTTGCTCCTTAATTGGAGACTTCATGCAATGTGCTGACTTAGAAGTACTTTTGAACATGTGATTAATATTCTAGATAGCACTATTATATGTTCGTGCTTTTTTATGAAAAAAATAATCAAGTTTAATTTAGAGAACACTATCAGAATGTATCTGAAAGACTGCATTGGCATCCGAAGAAGAAGGAGAAGAAGGAGAAGAGGAGGAGGAGGAGGAGGAGGAGGAGGAGGAGGAGGAGGAGGAGGAGGAGAAATAAAAGCAACCTGAAAATCATGTTTATTAGAAGACTGGAGAAAAATAATAATGACATTTAGCTTTAAAAATCCTAAGTTTCTTGCAAATCAACTTACTTCAAAGCGGAAGAAAGCTAAGTCATTTTAAATATCATAATACATGTAGGCTTCTTTCATTGAATATCATATACATTTAAAGGGAAAGTTATACAGAATTTCTTTCTTTTTCTTTTCTTCCTTCTTTTTTTGATAAGATCAATTATTTATTTCTGAGAACTCTAAAGCCTTCAATTTGCCAGACAAAGAGCATTGGAATATTCCATTTAGTTTATTTACATATCTCTTCACCAATTTCTCCAATGCACACAGTTTCTTCTCTACTCTCCAACACTAGTTAAAGATCAGCCATCAGCATTCCATGTCCTCTGAAACTCTGTCATTTCGTACTTTCACTCATACTTCCTGATCCTGAGGCGGTAAGCTCCATGAGCTTCCTGGTGGTGCTTTGGTTTGGTTTGTTCTGAGACCGACCAGGGCTCACCATGCAGTTCAGACTAGCCAGGATCTCTCTGCATCAGCCTCTCCAGAGCTGAGACTTGAAACATCACCATGCCGGGCCTTTAAAATATTGTCTGAAAGGATAAATTTAGGAAGCTTTGAACAGTAACTTGCCATTGACTTTGGTTAAGCTGATTTGATTCTGTACCTACAACCAGCAACATCTTCTCCACATTAAGCCTGAATGATGGATCATTAGTTTACTCTAACAATATTTACTGATTGTCTATTCCATGTTGAGTATTTTTATTTGCCACAGACATATACTCATAAGTAAAAAGTCATAGTACCTGTCCTTGTGTGTTCTCCATCAATTAGAAGATACTGTTTTCATTTAACTTTGAGTAGTGAATGCAAAGACATTGCTCCCTTGAATTTCTAAATTCTGTTTTTCAGGAGTTGGGGCAGAAATATTAGGTGTTCTGGGCCATCCTGAGCTATATAGTCAGTTTAAAACCAGCCTGAGGTACACGAGACCCTGTCTTAAATAAGTAAATAAGTAAGAGACTGGTAAGATGGCTCAATAAGAGAATGTGGACAATGGAAATGGAGAGGTGCCTGCCACCAAGCCTGACCACATGTGTTCCAACCCCAAGCCACATACGGTAGAGGGAAAGAACTGACTCTTGCAAGTTGTCCTCTAATCTTCATTTTTGTGCTCCAAAACAAACAAAGAAACAAACAAACAAACAAAAATGGAGATAAACCCTGAAGTTCAGCCAGTCTGACCCAAAGAGCAAAACAGAAATGTTCAGTGAGAGATGCTGTCTTTAAAGATGATGTGGTTGAGAAGCTATAGAGAAAGATATATGGATATCAATCTCTTTTGTCTGCACAGGCCAACTTGAGTAAGGACACTGTCTCCAACACCCCCCCCCCACACACACACACACACTATGGTGAGTTTTCCAGAGAAATACTTCTTATTGCTAAGTCCTTCCTCTGTTCACATCTTCTTTTAAACTTAATTGTAAAACTGTTGGGAACAGAAAGCATCACTGGAAAGCAGGAAAGATGATACAAGCCTATAGTCTCAGTACTCTGGAGGTAGAAACAGGAAGATTAGCACAAATTTTAGGCTAGCCTGAACTATATACAGCAAGTTCCATGTCAGCTAAGGCTATATAGCAAGACTTTCTGAGAGGGAGGGAGGTTGGGAGGGAGGGAGTGAGAGAAAGAGAGAGAGAGAGAGAGAGAGAGAGAGAGAGAGAGAGAGAGAGAGAGAGAGAGATGTGTGATGTTTGAGCCTCAGGGAATGAATTTAGCATGATCATGAGTGCTCAAAGCTAGCCATAAGTACAGTACCTGGTTGGCTGAGGAAAAGGTCATATTTATTTAGTGGGGTTTCGCAGCTTCAAGTATCAATGGAGAGGGTCAAGTTATGTTCATAATCTATTCAAAGCAGCAGAAACCATTCCTGTCACATAATTGTCAAACCACAGGAAATGATGCTTTTCCTCATTACCACATTCAGCTCTGTAAGTGGCTGATAGCTTTGCCTTCGCAGTCTTTCTGATAGTGTTTTCTCAATTTAGAAACAAAAATACTTCACAAGATTAATGTATATGTAAAATGCCAGATGCCCTGGGATCATTTCTATTTAAAAGAGCAGCTTGCTTGGAGGTCAGAAAAGGTCCTTATTTTCTTCACATTTATTGAGAACCTACTGTGTACCCAACTTTTTCCTGGTTTCTGGGAACACAAAGTAGTGCCGGTCTGGTGCTGGGCTGATATAAGAGGTGGATTCAAGGTGAGTGAAGAGTCCCTGTACAGCATAAGTCAAGTGTGTTCATTCAGCAGCCATTTCCTCGGCTATTTTCGTTCAGTAAAATCCTGGGCTGGGAAATGCCTTGGAACTGGATTGGAACAGCTACAGCACCTGGTAAAGTAGTTTGTAATTCACCCTTAGGCAAATGGGAGATATCAGAGTTGAATTCAGAGTCCTCATGAAGCAGCTTGTAACTCTCCATTCTGCTATGTAGGCATAAGGAAGGTTGGGCAAGAAGAAACAGCCCATACTTGTCATCCCAAAAGCCGATTAAGATCCCCTTGTTACAGTAAGCTGGCACCAGGAGGTAATAAATCTTACTGTGATTGGGATTTCTTCAAGGCTGTGTGAGCTTGTACTATCTCTAGATTCTAAACACTTTTCTGTGCTCATTTGCTACCAATTTTAAACTGGTGTGAACAGAAAAGCAGTAGTTTTGAATACTTAAATTAGATCATTGTGTGTGTGTGTGTGTGTGTGTGTGTGTGTGGAGGGGGGAGGTTATCTAAGGACTGCAGTCTAAAAGACCAGGCAAACGCTGGTCTTCAATCATGTATTAGGCTCCTGAATATGCTACAACAATAATCACAATTTTTAGAGCCCCAAACAACAGAAATGGGGTTGGAAGGAGACTACTCGCCTACTAAATACGTGGGTCTATGGAAGGAGAGACAGAAATCGAGGGATTGGTAAACTGTATTACTTACTTCCCTCATTATGTGACAAAATAACCAATTAAAAACAACTTAAGGAAGGAAAGCTTTATTTTGGCTCAGGGTTGAAAGAGAGACAGTCCATTATGGTGGGTGAGGCATGGCAGTGAAGGTCTTTGGTTGTGGGAGTATGAAGCTACTGCTTGTTATATCTTGGCAGAATCACAAAGCAAAGGGATTAATCAGACTGTATCCAGACCCCAACTACAACTTTCAAAGCTGGCCCCTAGGGAACCACTTCTTCCAGCTCAACTATACTTCCTAAAGGCACTATAACTTCTTAAAAAGAGAATCAGTGTGTTAAGAAAAACTTGTGTGGACCATTTTACATGTAAACCATTACACACTTTTATTGACAAACCATTCTATCTTTCAAGGGCTAATATAGAAAAACTTGTAGGAATTGTCATGGAATAGAATGAAAGGAATATCAAAGATTGTCTGTTGCCTGTGACTACAGACATGAATAACTCAGGTGTCAAAGAAGACAATTGTACTATTATAGTAGGTTAAATTATCACCAAAGATGGGAAAAATACCATACAGGAGATAACTATATGCACCCTTTCATAAATAAACATTTCCTCGTAGGATTTCCTTAAAAGCGAAGGTAATTTACAGGGTTTCTGTTGCACTATCTGCTGAAAGAAAATGGTGACCTTCCCGGGCTCACCAAATTAAGACCAATCTAAACTAAATAAAAGAATGTGAAAGTGAGAACTCTAGTTTGTGAAAGAATAGTTGTAATAAC
Source organism: Mus musculus (assembly GCF_000001635.26). Classification (NCBI taxonomy): domain Eukaryota; kingdom Metazoa; phylum Chordata; class Mammalia; order Rodentia; family Muridae; genus Mus; species Mus musculus. Next base: position 167,199,750 of record NC_000086.7, on the reverse strand, counting down.
TAACCTGAACTTATAATTTCAACAATTCTTGGTAACTTGAATTCAAATGTGATCTGTGAGTTCATGTGTATAAGCATAAATACTTTAAGCCTCCTCTGTGTGTGTGTGTGTGTGTGTGTGTGTGTGTGTGTTGTATATTCTTCTAAATGTTTCATTGGCTGTCTATAGGTTCTGTGCTATATATGTATGTAAGAACACATACATATATATCAAGAATGGACACAGCTTTGGGAAGAAGAGGCAAGAAGGCTTCCAACTCAATGCCCAGCTGTGCTATAAAGAGACCCAGTATATATATATATATAAAAAGATAAAACAAACAAGATGATCTCACATAGAATCAACATATTGGCAGCTACTGTTTTGATCATTCATCCTCTGAGGAGTTGTTCTCTGAAACAGGCCTTAAAGTGTTCCAGTAGAGAGATGGCTATCCAAAAGGCAGTCAGGTTAGGCCTGACGGCCATGTTTCAGTGAATGAATTCTTCAGGTTCGAAGCATGCAAGACCAAAAGGATCTAACATAGACATTAGGAGCCATGTGCTCCACAGAAGGATGGAGAGTTTCAGGTCAGCCTGGACCCCATAATGAGACCCTGTCTCAAAAAAATATACATAGGGGAATGGAGAAGTAGCTGCTCACTAAAGAGCATTTGATGTTCTTTCAGAGGACTGGAGTTTGGTTCCCAGTAGGGAGACTCATAACTACTTGGAACTCCAGTCCAAGGCATTCAGTGTATCCCTCTGACCCCTGTGAGTAGCCCCTTCCCAGTACATACACAAATGAATTTTTGACAGCTAGAATTTATCTCCTCCCACTTCTTCTGGAAGCTCACAACCAAGTACAGTGCCACCATTGTATTGCTAGAATTTCATAGACATTTTGCTTGGCCAAGGCCAGTTCTGACTTGCTGCCATGACTTACATCATAGGTGTGTCCAGGTAAGATCCACTAGGGTGTGAGAATGAATTCGTGCTTTAAGTCACAAGGCCAGGTGAAGGAGAAGTGTGAGGGGCCCCCGACTAGTTAAGAGAAGCTGGAGAAGCAGCCAGCTGTCCCCCATTTTAACCTCTACTTCCTGACCCCAGCTCTATGGTTATCAGGCCACACCCTAAAGCATGTTTTTCAAACTTCAGGCCTGGTCACAGGAAATCAAATTGAGTTGATTCTTACCAGCATTAACAATGAGATATAAAACAAAACAAGCAAGCAAACAATGGCAAGAAAAACAAGACAAAACAAATCACTACAAAGGAGTAGAACAGGGGCTATCAGCTTCTGCTCCTAGGAGCTGTAAGAATCATTGACTCAAATTTCTGTGAATTCTTTATGTGTGAGAGAGTAGGAGTCTGTGCTTTTGCACGCTGACATGTGATGTAAAATGTTCCTCAGTGTGAGGCAGAGTCACATTTGTCACGACTCCCATTTCTCAGCCTTTACCTTGTTCAAAACCTCCTTTTCTTTTTCTTTTTTCTCCATCTGGCTTAGATTCCTAATCATCATTCACTTCATACAGGCTTTGAACCCACTCTGTCCACACTCTGTTAAAGCGGCCTTCATACCCTAGCCCTGAATCCACTCCACTAACCTAGTTTCCAATCTTCAGCTATACTTTCAACCACTAGCAGGTAAAATGGGACACTTTCCTATACTGCTGCCTCTGAACTTGTTGCTTATTCATTGTCATTTTTGTTTGTTTGTTTGTTTGTTTTGTTTTGTTTTTATATGGGTATAACTACTGCTATGGGATTTCCCTTTTTTTTTTTTCATCTACTAAGGACAGGAAAGGTGGCCACAAAGCATGGAGTTTCTGTGTGGGGGCTGAAAGAAATAAATAAGTATATCATAGATGCTCAATATATGGTCTTTGATTGCAACCCTCTTAGCTCTTAAATAAACAAGTAATTTCTCTCCTTGCTTGGCCTCTTGCGGGCTTTTGATCACACTGACTGCACCTTCCGTTCTGAGTCCCTCTCCTCTCTTACCACCTGCTAGCCTCAATTCCTCTCTTCTTCTTCTTCCATCAATTTCTCTGACTGCCTTTTCTTTCTCACATAGCCCCGACTCCAGGTTTATTACTTTGGTGCTGGACTTGACTCTACAAAGTGAAAGGCAGTCCTTTCATATCAGAACATATATTCTTTTTGACTTCTGAGCTCTTGTCCCTGGAATGCAGGAACCCTAGAGAACCACTCACTTTCCAAAATATGAAGCCTTCCTTGCATGGCCTGGTGTCTTGACTTTAGAACGTGAGGTTACTCTCTTCTCCCAGAACGCCTTCAAGTTACTGGTTTAATTAAATTTCAAAAATAATTGGAGGAGCTAGAGAGATATCTCAGTGGTTCTTAAGAGTACTTGCTCCTCTTGCAGAGAACAGGAAGTTAGTTCCCAGTACCCACCTGGTCAGTCACAACCATCTGTAACCCCCCATTCCAAAGGATTCAGTTCCCTCTTCTGACCTCTAAGGGTACTACTCACACCCAGTGCACATACATATATGCAAACAAAACATTCCTACACATATAATTTAAAAACAAATAATTGAAAATTTACAAGGGTAGTCAAAAGAATGCACTACACCCTTCAACTCTAATTACTAGTTACAAACATTTTAGTACATTTCCCCCCATTTTCTCTCTCTCTTTTTTTCCCTTGCAATCTTTTAAAGCATTGTAGGCTATGTCACAATAAAGACATTCTCTTACGTACTGCAGTGCAGTGATCAAAAGCTGGCATTTGTGGAATGATACAAACATCTGATACAAAATCCACATTTCAGCTCTGCCTCTTCTCTTTTCCTGCATAGCTCTTTTCTTTCTCCTCATCTGGGATCCAGTGTGGGATCACACACTGAATTTGATTATAATGTCTTCCTCATTTGGAATAATCCCTTAGCTGTTGTTTATTTTTTTAAGACACTCGTGGGTTTTTGTTTTTGTTGTTCTTATTGATTTTTTTTTTTAAGAATGTGGACCAAATGGCTGGGAGAAGTCTTCTTGATTTGGATTTGCCAGTGTTTTCTGATAAACAAGTTAGGTAATTGTGGGTAGGAAGCCCAGTAAAGGAGATGTGTCCTCCTTTGTACCTCAGAGCAGAAAGCACGGGATGTCAGTTTGCCCTGTATGCCAGTAATACATTTGGTCACTTAAGTACTTGCCACAAGGGTTCTTCATTATAAGTCTGTCTTTTGCCCCTTTGTAACCCTGTGAGAAGATTTGAGATTCAAGTCTGTTCCTCTTTTAAAACTTACCAGATAGTTTTGCATTTTCTGAAGATTCTTGTGAGAATCTAGTGGTGTGGCCCTAGAAGCTGAATTCCTATCTGTTGCACAACAAGGTTTTTCTCGGGGAGATGTTACAGATGTTACCCCCAGATAGACCAAAAAGTACAGATACCACCAAAATCCAATTTAGTGAACCAATGAGTTTTGTTGTCACCAAGGATGTCTCAGCAAGAATGACAGCTCACAAATGCTGGGAACCTGAAGCACATTGCTTGAAGGCAGCTCAACAGCCTTGAGGGTGTCCTTTCCAAGGGACTCAGTTGGTACCTCTCTCAGGTAACTGGTGTGCTCTGAGTCTTCTGTGCATCTTGGTTTATCTGAGAGTCAGTTTTGTAGTCTGGCTTGTCTGAGAGTGACTCTCAGCAGTCTATATTGTTTACTATTCAGAGGGAGGGGCTTAATGAAGCTGATCTCTTTCAGTGACTTCCTGAACCTGTTTTGAATTGTTTGTCTTCTGCTTTAAGAAGCTTCCCAGCAGGGTGGGATGTTTCAATCTAGGAGCAGATTAAGACCACTCCTTTGCTTGAAGCATGGTACAAATGGGTAATCCCAGCTCTCAGGTGGCAGGAGGTTGACTGCCAAGTTTATGGCTACCTTGGGCTAAAATAGTGAGTTCAAGACTAGCTTAGCTTAGTTAGCTACATCTTGTCTCAAGGCAAAATGAAACAACAACGACAAAATAATGAGAACCCAAAGCAGATGTGGATGTGTAAATCACGCTCACATGCAGCTCACGGTAGATCCTTAAAATTTATTTCCATAACCACAAGTACTACTCAACTTGCATTATCTGGCAGAGAAATTGACATGCCACGACTACAGCAAGGGCCCTAAGTGATGTGGCTAGGCAGAAGCATAGCCTTTCAGGTTCCTGCTAGACAAGGGAGTTTGCATTGTGAAGCCAATGTAAGCAGTGCTGCAAGAGCTGGAGGCCAGCTCTGCCCCTGAAACACAGGAAGAAGACACTTATTTCAGAGAATCGAGAAGTTCCTTCAGAATTGCAAGCTTGGCTTCTGTCAAGTGCAAATATTTCAGTAAGCCTTAAGCAAACACCACCTGTTCTCCTGGTCAAGCACACGTTCCCAGCCCTAGGGCAGGAGGGTGAAGAAAAAGGTTGAGAGCTTCAAGGATGCCTGGCCCTATTCCATTTTCTCCCTGGAAAAAATGTCTTCACCCAAGCACTACTGTTTGCTTATAAAAATTGTGCCTTATATTATCTACATCCTGGGGCCAGTGTTAACATAGCTACGTATCTTGACAATGAGTCACCCCCACCCCCAACTCAGTTTAAAGACATTTTGATTAGGGACTTATTATAGAAACCAGGAAAAAGCCAACTATTTCAATGAGACTTGTTTTCCAAGTCTCCACATGTAATAATAAATAATGTAGAAAATATAAGGCACATTGATTTCTTGAGACAGAGTAGAAGCCCTCTTCTCTGTTCCCTGTTCCAGAAATAGCTACTTGCTTTTTTTCCCCTTGTAGTGCTGGGGATTAAAAGGTAAAACTCTTGGATTGGGATACGTGCTCTTTTCTTAAATTATGGTCTAGACCAGACCTTTTAAGAGTATTTTTAATTTCAAGTAAATGTTGACCCATCCTCCATATGGATGGCACCGACAGAGGGACTCCAGTGAATGCTTCAGCTTCAGTCAATTTGAGTTGCATGCTTCCTTTCACCCAGTTTAGGGGTCAAGTAGAACAACTGTATACACACACCCATTAGATTAGCTTTGGCTAACATTAACCTCTGATGTATGGTCACTACAGTAACAATTGTTGATGTTATTTTTCAGAAACTTGGAGGTGATTTTTCATGTATCTGAAACCAGTTAACACCAGTGTTTCATTTCCCAGGGCAAGCATCTGACAAGTGACATTTTGAGGGCAGGGGGCTGAAAACTACACCCTCAGATCATACCAACAGCTCCATTTTCTGTGCATGTGTCTTCTGACCACACATGGGCAGACCACCAATTACTTCACCTTCCCCAGCCTCACACTACCATGCCCTAAAACTCAGAGAACTCTATTTCTTTATCCCATAAACACTTGGACACACTACCATCAGGAAAGACTCTAATAAAACAACTCTTCATGGATCAATTCTTTCTTTTGTGCAAAAGAAACTGATTGACACATTTTCAGTGATTGACACATTACAAGGTAAGCGGACTTCACTGTGCTTGGTAACGTCTTGAAAAGCAAAGTGCTATGAACTTTTCATTTTATTGATGTTCTTTGATTCTCTGGGTAACCCTGTTTATTACTTTCTTGTTTAGCCTTTAATAAATGTAGAAAAAATATATCCCTTCTCCTTGTGCCATTGACAGTTTGTAATTTTTATACCTTAAAATTTTTATGATAAGAATAATTCATGTTTGTTTTTTACAGTAAATCCACCACTATAGGAAAAGGGAAAAGTGCTAACCTTCAAAACATTTCCCAGTCACAGCTACTGTAAATTGTTTTATGCGAATCATGATGTTTTCTAATGATCATGTTAGTAGCAAGAACCACTGAGAATTTTTTTGAAAAGGTTAGAACTAGTTAATAAAATAAGCCATTGTTAAAACTTAAGTTACATATGCTTATAATGAAATACATTATATGGTTTCTGGGGGTGAAGCTCAGTTGGTAGATTGCTTGCTTGTCATACACAAAGCCTTGGCTTCAGTCCTTAGCACTACATAAAATAGGCATTGTGTTGCACGTCTCTTATCCAAGCACTGAAGCGGAGGCAGGAAAATCAGAAATTCAAGGTCATTCTCAGTTTCAACATAGGGTTAAGGCCAGCCTGGGCTATGTGAGACCTTATCTAAGAAAGAAAGAAAGAAAGAAAGAAAGAAAGAAAGAAAGAAAGAAAGAGAGAGAGAGGAAGAAAGAAAGAAAGAAAGAAAGAAAGAAAGAAAGAAAGAAAGAAAGAAAGAAAGAAAGAAAGAGAGAGAGAGGAAGAAAGAAAGAAAGAAAGAAAGAAAGAAAGAAAGAAAGAAAGAAAGGAAGGAAGAAAGAAAGAGAGAGAGAGGAAGAAAGAAAGAAAGAAAGAAAGAAAGAAAGGAAGGAAGAAAGGAAGGAAGGAAGGAAGGAAGAAAGGAAGGAAGGAAGAAAGAAATGCAGAATACATTAAATGAGAAATGAAGGTAATAGATACTCAGAACACACATTGCCTACATCATTTCACTGCCCTTTACCTTTTTTTGTGTGTGCTCTTGGCATTGATTTCACAACTCTTTGATTTCTATGATGAAAATGGTATAAACTGGTTACTGCTGAGCCCCATTTCCAAATTCCTTCTGAGGACTTGACATTTCTTTCTTTTTTATTAGATATTTTCATTATTTACATTTCAAATGTTATCTCCTCTCCTGGATTCCCCTCCTAACCTACCCCATCCCATGCCCCCTCCCCCCGCTCACCAACTCACATGCTCCTGCTTCCCTGTCCTGGCATTCCCTTACACTGGGGCATCAATCCTTCACAGGACCAAGGTCCTCTCCTCCCATTGATGTCCCACAAGGCCATCCTTAGCTACATAGAAGGCTGGAGCCATGGGTCCTTCCATGTGTTTGGTGGTTTAATCCCAGGGAGCTCTTTTGGTACTGGTTTTCATATTGTTGTTTCTCCTATGGGGTTGCAAACCCCTTCGGCTCCTTGGATCTTTTCTCTAGCTCCTTCATTGGGGACCCTGTGCTCAATCCAATGATTGGCTTGAGCATCCACCTCTGTATTTGTCAGGCTCTGGAAGAGCCTCTCAGGAGACAGCTTAATCAGGCTCCTGTCAGCAAGCAGTTGTTGGCATCCATGATAGTGTCTGGTGTCGCTTCTGTCTCCGACCAGCAGAAAAGAGCGACGGCACAGTGTTCTTCTCAAAGCAGTTTATTCAGGAACCTTTCAACATGCAAGCAGGAATCTCTCCTAGCACCCAGTCGCAATCCCTTATATAACCCTTCAACCATGCCCCATCAGCCCAGTCCTCGTAATCTCAGTTCATTGGCCTTCGTCAAATGGCCTAATCTTGCGTCATGGTGCGCCTGCGCAGCTCTCACGATGGACATGGCTTATTTTCAGGTGTATGAGGAAGTCAGGTGCAAGTCATAAGACTTGGCTGTAGTCCCAGGTGCCACTTGGGACTACCGCCACACCTGCTCCCCACAGTCTGGGTTTGGTAACTGTATATGGGATGGATCCCCAGGTAGTGTAGTCTCTGTATGGCCTGTCCTTCAGTTTCTGCTCCACACTTTGTCTCTGTATCTCCACTCATGGGTATTTTGTTCTCCCTTAAGAAGGAACTAAGTATCCACCCTTTGGTCTTCCTTCTTCTTGAGCTACTTGTGGTCTGTGAATTGTATCTTGGGTATTCCAAGCTTCCACTTATCAGTGAGTGCATACCATGTGTGTTCTTTTGTGATTGGGCTACCTCACTCAGGATGATATTTTCTAGTTCTATCCATTTGCCTAAGAATTTCATGAATCGTTGTTTTTAAAAACTGAGTAGTACTCCACTGTGTAAATGTACCACATTTTCTGTATCCATTCCTCTGTTGAGGGACATCTGGGTTCTTTCCTGCTTCTGGCTATTATAAATAACCCTGCTATGAACATAGTGGAGCATGTGTCCTTATTACCAGTTGTAGCATCTTCTGGGTATATGCCCAGGGGAGGTATAGCTGGGTCCTCAGGTAATACTATGTCCAATTTTCTGAGGAACCACCAGACTGATTTCCAGAGTGTTTGTACCAGCTTGCAATCCCACCAACAATGAAGGAGTGATCCTCTTTCTCCACATCCTCGCCATCATCTGCTGTCACTTGAGTTTTTGATCTTAGCCATTCTGACTGGTTTGAGGTTGAATCTCAGGATTATTTTGATCTGCATCTCCCTGATGACTAAGGATGTTGAAGATTTCTTTATGTGCTTCTCAGCCATTCAAGTTTCTTCAGTTGAAAATTCTCTGTTTAGCTCTGTTCCCCATTTTTTAATCGAGTTATTTGGTTCTCCGGAGTCTAACTTCTTGAGTTCTTTATATACATTGGATACTGGCCCTTTATCAGATATAGGATTGGTAAAGATCTTTCCCAATCTGTTGGTTACCATTTTGTCCTATTGATAGTGTCCTTTGCCTTACAGAAGTTTTGCAATTGTATGGGGTCCCATTTGTTGATTCTTGATCTTAGAGCATAAACTGTTGCTATTCTGTTCACATTTCTATTGACACAAAATATACTTTTATCTTCCAAATATAAGTCTTAGATGATGGAAAAAAGCAACAAAGTACTAATACATTTTTTCAATTTATTGAAAATTAGCTTTCTAATGTATGACATTGCCTAGGTAAAAAATTAGCCTATGCTCATGAGTATGATTTTTTTCTTTCTCTTATAGAAATGCTCAAGTAGGCAAGACTTATTTTTCTCACCCTGAAAAAAATGTCCTCTCTGAGGCAGACAATAATTTATATCAATGCTCTCTACTTAGGATGAGAGGACTCATTCCTCAGCATATACTGCATTTAGTATCTCTTTTCCAAAGACTGAGCTATGGAAACTGAAAGGGAAAATAATAAACTTATGGTAGAGAAACTTAGGATATACCTCCTTAACCAAATGGCTAAAGGCACCAATACTAGGGATATGGCGAAGTTATGTATCCTTTGATATGTTTTGACAGGAAAACCTGTTCATCTCTTCCAAATGCCTATCTCTTCAGTTGAACGAACACCCAGGAGATAGCTAAGCTGGTAAAGTGCATTGAATGAAAGTTTGTATCCCTAGGATGAAGGTCAAAAACATCATCATCATCAACAACAACAACAACAACAACAACAACATACAGGCATACTGGCACAGACCTGGAATCCCAGGGCTGGCTGAGATTCATTGGTCAGCCTGTTCAGCCAAATTGATGATCTCAAGATTACTTGAATGCATATACAACAAGAAAGGAGGAGGAAGAGGAGGAGGAGGAGGAAGAGGAGGAGGAGGAGACAAGCATTAACACAAGGCTAAATTGAGAGGCTGTTTATAAAATACTGACCACTATTCTGAAAACTAACCAGGTAATACAAAAAAAGAAAGACAACAACAAAGGAAAATAGAACTGTCACAGACCACAGACTAAAAAGAAGGTTGACTACATGCAGTGTGGCATCCTAGCAATTCTGGAATAGGAGGTTGTGATGGTTTGTATGTATATGCTCGGCCCAGGGAGAAGCAATATTAGAAGGTGTGACCCTGATGAAATAGGTGTGTCACTGTGGGTATCAGCTTTAAGACCCTCATCCTAGCTGCCTGGATGCCAGTATTCTGCTAGCAGCCTTCAGATGAAGATGTAGAACTCTCAGCTCCTCCTGTACCACATCTGCCTGGATGCTGCCATGCTCCCTGACTTGATGATAGTAGACTGAACCTCTGAACCAGTAAACCAGCCCCAATTAAATATTGTCCTTATAAGAGTTGCCTTGGTCATGGTGTCTGCTCACAGTAGTAAAGGCCTAATCAAGGCAGAAGGAATCTCATAGAAACAATCCTGGAGGTTTGTTAATAATCATATACTACTGTTAGTCTACCATTTGTGGAGCACACTACCCTGATATACGATGGGGAAGGTTGCGTAAGAGATGAATGAATGAGTTAAGTACCAACCATTCTTTACTACCATTCTGTAAATATTAATGTGAGAAAACTAAACAGCAACAAAAGACACTATCTTTAATTAGATGCCCAGTGTATACAGAATAGATTTGGTTTCCAAATTCAATACCCCTCATATCCTTTTATAGTACAGAGAACCTTTTCATAGTGTAAAGAGCTGTATTCCACCGGGAATGTGACGTGACAGGTGTTCTTTAGTGCTTAATGCAGCTAAAAGCAAGATTATGTGTTTGATGTCAGTTTGTGAATTCTGTTTCATTCTGTAGTGGTAATCTCATTTCTGCCTTTGTCTACAGAAACTCCACATTCATGTATAATAAATGTTTGAATGTTTGAATCAGTGTGAGTAAATACTCACTGTGTTCTGGACAATAATTGAAAGCACTTGTCCTGTTGAAGGTTAGCCAGCGGTACCATCCTTTGGTATGAAGAGCAACTTGACTATAATTAAAACTTTCATTTGACTAGCAAAAGTAAAGAACTGCTGTAATTAAACTACTGATGTCAGATGCTCTGGGGAGTAAGTCTGAAAATTTTCTTAATAATTAGACAGGTACAAAACTTAATGGCATGAACTCTTTTTATTGTTGAAATCTCATTTGCAAGGAAGCTAGTGTTCTGAAAGTGGCTGTCAGTGACAAATATTATTTCTTAGTCATGGTTGTTACCTGTGTATATCTTTGCATATATCTGTTCATCATGTGTATGCCTGGTACCCATGGAGTCCAAAAGAAGGTATAACATCCCCTGGGACTGGAGTTACAGGCAGTTGAGAACTCCCATTTGGGTGCTAGGACAAAATATGTACTATGCATATATTATGAGTCAGAAGTCTGATTTCTTGTACTGATTGCAAATGTGAGACTACAGGTAATCTTGGACCTTCCATGACCTTTCTAGACCAGAATTTCTAAATCTAGCCAGTTAGATAATTGAGCTATTAAACTTATTTGAGTATTTCAATAGAAAAGTTTGGAGTTTTTATTGTAATCATGAAAATAATGCTCCTTAATAAGACTTCTTTAGAACAGAAGTAATTGGTTATGACAAACAGTGGGTTTGTATTTTAATTATTTATGTATTCTTGTGTGTGTGTGTGTCTGTGTGTGTGTGTGAGAGAGAGAGAGGGAGGGAGGGGGAGGAGAGAGAGAGAGACACAGAGAGACAGAGAGAAAGAGAGAATATTTATGTGTATACAGGTACATATGGAGTCCAGAGGCAGAGATCTGGTATCTTCTTCAATTTTTCTCCACATTATGTTTGAAACAAGGTCTTTCATTGAATTAGGAGCTTGCTGGTGGGCAAGGCTGGTTAGCTATCAACTGCCAGGGATCCTCTTATGTCTCCCTCTCCAGCGCTAGAATTGCAGTCACCCATCCTTTTGCCCAGCTTTCTAAAAATACAGATGCTCCAGATCAAACTCATGTCCTCATATTTGTACATCAATCTGTTTACCAGCAGAGGGATTTCCATATACATATATATATGTGTGTATACATATATCACTTTTCACTTTCAAGTGTATGTATATATGATCTAAATACATGTGTACAACTCCTTTATCACACATGCAGAAATAGCACTTTAATATAAAGAAGAATAAAAAACATTGACAAATAGAAAAATTGTGTTATTCTATTCTATCTGATTAGGATGTATATATTCTAGTTGATTTCTTTCTGAGTCTTGGTTAAACTAAGGTGTTGTGGTTAGGTGAGCATTCATCTGTTTAAATGACACTGTTGCCAAGACACCTTGAAGACTGAATGTGGCTTCCCAGTCCTTTCCCTGTCTTTCTTTTTCCATTTGCCAGTTTTAATATTTGTACATTCTCTTTACAGACCCCTCTCCTCAGTTTTTTATATCCCCTTCATTACATTAAATAAACAATAAGCTTTAAAAAGAACATTCCTCATGGCAGATATCTTGAGAGAGCTCGTATTTATTTTAAACTGAGTTCTTGCCAGACCGCCCAAGTGGATACCCTTAATTCTTTATTAGTCATCGACATATTTCACCTTGATAACTACACTGGCATATAAATGGTAGAGGCAAGCACCAATTAATCCTCTGACAGCTCCTTAGGACAACTCACAATAATGGAAACAGTTTTGTATCTGGTTGCAGAACAATCATGAACAGCTTTCTTTTGATGTTTGTCGTTTATAAATGGCAAAATCCTACATTGCTATTTGCATGCTGACTGTACTAAATTACTATGTTTAGTGCTGACTTGCTGGGTTGTTAAAAATGAGGTTGCCACTTACGTTTCTATTAGTCAAAGAGATTTTTGTTGTTGTTGTTTGAGAATAGGCAAACATTATTGTCTTTAATGTCATTTAAAATTAGATTTGATTGCTTTTTAATGCAGTGATGCGATGGTCAGCTACATTAAAGAATAACACATATGTTCAAATCAATATTTGAACACAGAAAAATCAGCCATTTGAGTTTTCCCATTAGTAACTTAGGTTGACAGACCTGAGAGTGCCTATGACAACTTTAATTCAATATGCTTGGCTAATTAGTACCCATCAAAACTAAGGGTTCTGATATTTTTAATAACTGATTGGTAAGTCAAATAATGAAAGGACACTGTAGTAATGTTAAGTTGCCATCTAGGTCTTCACTGGTAAAAACAATAAAGTACATTGTAGATTGGGTGTATTGTATTAAATGAAAAAATGTACTCAGAACCAGTTTCACAAGAAAATTTCAGGTTGTTTTCTCTTTGAAAATGTGGCCCGAGTGTTTAATGGGATTGCTGTAAGTATACTTAGCGACAGGGAGATCTCTAAGGTCTGCCCTGCATAGGACAGCAGACAGCATGGACTTTTACAACTTTTCTCCAAGCCTTCAACAACAACAACAACAGAGCAACAACAAAAAACCAAAATAAAAAAAAAAAGAAAGAAAGGAAAAGATATTCACTTTTTCATTCCAGAAAAAATGGTTGTTGCCTTCTAATTACACAAAGATATTTGCAGGACAATAGATGCATAACACGAAACCTGTAGATATGTGGAAATCACAACAGTGAACTAACATGGAACCAAATCAGCTCAGTTTGTTGTATGACACAACTTCTAACAGAGCATTTTGCTTGAGTGGGATAAAGAAAAATCTGGGGAGAAACTTCCAACCCAAACTAACCAACTGAAGAATGAAAGCCCCAATGATCAAAAGCCTAAACTCTGTGTAGCAGGAAGGTTTGGAGAACAGAGCAGAAAGTTTGAAAACATGTTCTCTGAACTGTCAGAGTGTGTTCTTTACAGATTAGCTCGTTTCTCTTTGTGAAAGCAGAGGTGGGGGGCGGGGTCCAGTATTTGACCATTGAACCCTTGAAGACTGCCTGGTAGGAAACAGACATCTAGCTTTGACTCTAGTCAGAATAAGAAACAATAAAGTTGATTTTTGGATACCTACTCTTTCAAAATAAGCAGATTTTGGAAGTCCCATTAAAAAGGCTTAAGGCAGCAGTTCTCATTATTTACATTATGATTCATAACAGTAGCCAAATTACAGTTATGAAGTAGCAACAAAAATAATTTTATGGTTGGGGGGGGGGCACCAGAACTAAAGGGTTGCAGTGTTAGAAAGATTGGGAAGCACTGGTTTAAGGTCTCTTTTTGTCCACAGGACAATATATAAGAATTTGTTCCCTTTTTCCACATTGTGGACCTCAGGGATAGAATGGTTTGGTGGCAAGTGCCTTCACTCACTGCATCTCGCCAGCCTGAATCTTTCTCTGTTTTGAAATGCAGAAATATTTGTTTTTTTATATGTATGTGTCTTGCCTACATATAAACCATGTGTGTGCAAACAAACAAACAAGAAAATAACAAGTATTTTATTTCTTTTCCTTTTGAATAAATTTCTAGAATTGGCATTGCTGTATTACAGAATGGCTGAATGTGTCAACTCTGAAGACACTGTCTGTTTGCTCTAAATCCTCCCTAGCACTTCATGCTGTCAGGCCTTTCCATTTCAGCTCTTCGGTCAGACCAATCAGGGAGCAGAATAGTGTTGTTGTGCCTTAGCTTGCTTTTCCCTGGTAGCTATTGGTGCCAACCAGGTTCTCTGCCCCCTTCATTTCTAGATATTCCTTTGTAAACTATTGGTTGAGGTCCTTTTTCGTCTCAGTTATGTAAAATTATATACTATTTCATCACCATTATCACAGATAAGTGACACTCGAAACAGCATATACATGATCTCAAAATTTTTATTCAATATGGTTTTAGAAATGTGTTAGCTGGATCCCTGTGTCAGGGTCCTATATGACTGCAGTTAAGAAGTCATCTGAGACTATATTATAATTATGAAGTTGGAAGTCAGTCCTCTTCCAAGGACTAGCCCATGCCGGCCCCACACTCATCATCTTTCTGCCTCAGCCTTCCAAGAACTGAAATATTAGGTATTATTTCATGATTACTTCACATGCCACCATGCCTAGAGAGCAAACCTAAGTCCTCTTTTAAAGGGTATCCACATTTGATTACTTGAAGTCAACTAATTTTGGACATTAATTACGTTCACAGATTTTCTTCACCCTTGCTATAAGATGTATCATTATGAAAGCATTACCTAATCATGACACAACAGCAGGATGCTGAGGTCTTGGGCGTACTTTTAGTTACTTTTCTCAGTGCTGTGATAGAAGGTAAAAGGATTTCCTTTTGTTTTTGTTTTTGTTTTTTCCCCTCCTTTATGGTTTGAGGGTAAACAGAAAAAGTATAGCTCAAGTTGACTGGCCACATTGTACGTACAGTCAAAAAGCAGAGAGACGAGTGCTGATGGTTACGCTACTTTTCTCCTTATTCACCCCAGGACCCTAGTGCAAGGAAAGGGATTTCCTTTCCCTCTTCAATTAAGCCGCTCTTGACACACCCTCCCAGGCATACCCAGAGCTGTGTCTACTAGGTGATTCCAATTCCGTTCAAGTTACAGAAAGGTTAGCAATCATAGGCACCATTTTGGGATTCGGGCTACTACACTATGTGCAAATAAAGAATCAAAGTAGAATAATATTAGTCTTAGCTCTCACATTTTCTGACAATATAAGTGAGTTCACTTTTGTAGTGCCTCCAAAACTGGATTATCGAGTCATTTTATCATTATTCTAGCAATCTATCTCTGGCACCTTAAACAGGGCTATACTTGTAAAAGGTCTAGCATTACTGAGTGGCAAATAGATACCAGTTATAGCTATTGGATTTCCATCTGCATGTATATAGGCATTTCTGCACAATAGAAAATAATATAAAACATCTCCAGATGTTAACAAAGAGGCCCGAACAGAGTGAGAAATTAGAATGTAAATAACTCTAGGGTTTTCTTTCTTTTCCACACTCTGTTGATGATTAAGAACAAGTTAATTCACTAAATAGTCCTTTGACACAAGATGAGATCCTGTCTGTGAACGCACCTTCAGTAAGCATTAGTTGAATTAGTCTGGACAGGAGTCCTTGAGTAATTGAGTCACTCAATTACTTGATTCTCTTCCTCTTAAAGGCAATTCATTTCTTTAGCCAAATGATTCTTCCTTTAATATTACTCACAAAATTGTTTTACCACGACAAACATTCTGTTTGCCCAAGTGGCCCGTCCCTTGTTCCCCACTGTCAGATAAGGTCTGTTAATGCAAAACCCATAGAGAAAGTTGACATGCAAGAACACCTGGCAATGGGAAATACAAATATAAAATCCAGGACCTGCACTTGCTGCACTTAATAGTTTGTATCTACTTAGTTTTGAGGTGAAAGCTTGCCATAGCTCTTCTAAGAAGGGGAGAAGAAACAAGAAGGAGCCCAAACAAGAAACCTCCTTCCTCACCAAAATTTAAAAAAAAAAATCACTTTAAATTTGTTCATGTCCTTGGAAAATGAAAGAAAGAAACAATTCCAGAACGCTGGCTACAGACTTCCCGATATGCAGAGAATGCATAGCTCCAAGTTGTCCTTGTTCTCAAAACAATGGGGCTGACAGGCGTGCTGGTACAGAGCAGGATTTGTCTTCTGTCTATTGTTATCTTATTCCCCTAGAAGGGCTTCTTGCCTGGTGTTGGGTAGAGCGCCTGACTGCTCGGAGAGCCTGTTTCGAGTGACTGGTGTGGTTGTGACTGTGGGTGGTGTCTGAGGAGGCTGGGAAAGGAAAATTCCTGGGAGCAGGGGCTGTACTCCAGCTCTGGTGACTAAGTCTCCCCAGAATTCCTGAAAAGGGATTTTGGGGAAGTTTCTGTCATAGTGTTTCCAAAAGATCAGTATTCTAAGACCTTATGTGGAAGGACAGAGACGTTGGATGGGGAGGAGGCAGAGAGAGGGAAAAGGAGAACGAGATCAATGAAGCAAGCTAATGGCATGAACAGCTTCTGAGTTTTGAGTTTCTGAGTTTTTCCATCATATACAGCATTAGCAAACTGACCAAAACGATGTCCAGATCTTACTAAATTTTATTTGAAAATTTCAAGTTCTTAGATGTCAGTGACAAGCAAGAGACTCTAAGGTAGTGGATCATATTTTACCTTACCTCGTAATCCTTGTAAATAATATTTCCATGTTTCCATTCCTTATCATAGATAATGATAGAAAATAGTATGATGGAGGAATTATCCAGAAACTACCAGACATCTAAATGTTCTACACTGGAGCCGGGGGGAGGGGAGGTCTGGGTGGATTTTACATGGGCTCATTATGTATCTATTTTTAACTGTTTAGCCATTCCTTTATATGTATTTATTTTCTGACACAACAAAAGATGGAAAGGTCATAGGTTGCCTTCATTCATTCGAAACACACTGATGAAGCATGGACTATGATAGTAGGAAAGACATACAAGTGAATTACAGAGTGGCCCTGACCTTATTGAGAGATTATTCCAAAGCCCGTAAATCTTAGAGCATATAGCAGCTCAGAGCTGTACTGATAGCCGTAGCTCTCTTTTATGTTTCAGAAAAAAAAAAAAAAACCTAGTTCAAAAGACTGGGTAGGTTGACTAACTCTGGAAAAGGACAAGACTACAATTCCTCTGTTTGCTCCATCCACAAATGTGATTAAGTCTCTTTCTAGTTCACGAAAAGTCAAACCAAGGGCTTCTATGAAGAGCAGATGAGTTCTCTAGCTGGATTATTTCTGTGTCTGCTGGGCAAGAGAACAAACAACCCGACTGTTCTCAGGAAGGCAGCATCGAGAGAAGCTAGTCGGATGCAGTTTGCCTCTCTGAACCCAGTTTTTGGTTTCACCTACGTACTTCCTGCACCATGCTCTGCTCAGCCAGTGTTAGGCTGCTGCTTTCCCCCTTTCATTTGATTCATTTCTTTCTAACCATCAGTGACAAATCAGAATTTAAAGAAAGCCTTACTATCTAATGCTAAGCATTACAGCCAAGGTATACCTTTAAAAGTGCAGGCTGTCAGTAGATTTATCAGAAATAGAGAGACAGTGGACACAAGTAAAGTTTTGTTATATATATACTGCAAATTATGCTCAGATCTGGGAACTGATGTCCTGTGTTACCAACTTTTCTCACATTTGATGACTACTATTTTATTTTAAAGAATACTTCTCTCCCTCCACCTCCTAAATACTAGTTGTTGCGTGTGTGTGTGTGTGTGTGTGTGTGTGTGTGTCTATAAACAATGTTGCATATTAATCCTCAGACACCATCCATCTTCTAAGAAATATTTCTATCTATCTATCTATCTATCTATCTATCTATCTATCGATCGATCGATCTATTTGCTTGCTTGAGTGTTTACGGGAGTGTATACATGCATGTCAAACTATGTATAAGGAGGTCAGAGGACAACTTTCAGGAAGCAGGTTCTGGAGATCCAACTCAGATTGTCAGCCTTGGTGGCAGGTGCCTTTACTATCCAAGTTCTCTTAACAGCATCCACCTCTTTTATTCGTAAGATATTCTCGCCCGGCTTCCTGGAACTTGACGGTTATGCTATGATGGCTGTCTGCTGTGTACAACAGATTGGTTTCCACCTCTCCAGGACTGGGATTACAACCACAAACCACTACACATGGTCTTATTTGTTTGTGGGGACATAGAACTTGTCCTTGTGTTTGCAAGGTCCACCAATTGACCTGTCTTCCCAACTCCATCTGGAGCACTTATCGTTTTGTTTAGTTTATGTGAGCAAAAAAGTTTATGCTATCAGATGCACTCCAAATAATTTCTATATTAGAATAATTATATAAAGTTTAATTTGTAGAAAAATTAAAATCACTGCCCATGAAGGCATAGGAAAATGAATGGAGAAATTTAGAAACACTTGTTTCTTTTCAGCACTAGTAGTAGAAGCTGGGGTTACCTTATAATATTACAGAGAATTCTGATGTCTTATACAAGATGCTGAGGGGTTTTCTGCCAGGAGGCACAGGACTTCAAGAATTCCTGAAGTGGTTTTATGCCGTTAGCTCATTGCTCATGGTGTTCTTTGTGCCACCGTGCCAGGTTCAAGAGGCCACGTTCACTAGATTTTGTAGGGCTATCCAAAACTGATGATTTTGTTAAGGTTCCTGAAGTCCATCATGTCCACTCTCAACAATGAATGGCTCATCAACTCCATTTCTTGCATTATGGTTCAAACTGAACCAAAGATCATGTCTGCTGGCCAAACCTCCAGGCAGAACACCAAAGAGTTGCTCAGCTCTTGTCAGGAAAACAACTAGGAAGTGAATCTTTGACAGCAGAAGTTGCATGTATGCTAGGCAGCCTCTCCAGAGAGGAAGCCTGCTTATGTTTGTCCTTCTTAGTCTCGGACATTATGGAAGCCCAAAGAACCCACCACAGGGGCTCTGTCCAGCTTGCCTTTGAAGGAAAAACCAATGTAAAACATCTGTACCAGCTGTGGTACATTCCACATCCAAGAGCCCGATGCAAATTTAGTTTTCTATTTCTTTGTTTTTGTTGTTGTTAACCCAGGTTAACTCAAACTGGCCTGAAACTCACTATATAGCCAAGGATGGCCTTGAACTCCTGATCTTCTTGATTGCGTCTCCCAAGTGCTGGGGTAACAGATATGTACCATGGTTTTTTGCTTTGTTTTTGATTTCTGAATACTAGGGCTACTTAAGTTGTTTGCCCATGAGTAGAATCCTTAAAACCTCTCTGAATACCTTACAGAGAGGTTTATTTTAGCCAAGGCTATATCATCCTTTTGGCTATGAGAGTCCCTGAAATATTGGGAAAATGATTTTAAATAAAATCCCACATTATTTAAATGTTCCCATGAAAGGTGTAATAAACTGTGCTTGTTGATTCTATTTGAAGACATGTCAGACGGCAGGGCCTCTCTTGACAAAAGCAGCCAGGAAGTGACTCTACTCCCCCAGAGACAGCATTTTTTAAATTGTGCTTTTCTGCCCTATAAAGGTTAGAAAGGAAGTGAAACCTTCCCTGCTCTTGTATGCTGTTCTGGTGGATGTAGTTGTTATTTTATTCCAGACAAAGCAAAAGTGCCTGCCCATGCATTCCTGCTAAAGATTTGCTAAGAAAGGCCTAAGCAGGCAAGAAAAGTACCTGTTGGAATTCTTTGCCTAGGAAATGAAAACAGAAAAGCAACCCTGAACTTGGCAATCAATAGCAGCAACGTGGTTGCTGTGATCACAGGCTTGGCCAGCCCACTCTATTCTAGAAGCCTGAACTGGTCCTCAGAGCCAACTCAGCCATTTCTCAACTACGGTGGGAGGGCTCTGAGGCCATGCGGTTGATTCCTCTTCCTGACTAGACCAGCAGTAGCAGAGGTGGTGACAAGCTAAACAGAAATACATGCAAATGAAAACCAAGGACTCTAGAGAGCAAGACAACCAGGCCTAGACCAACAGCAAGGTTTGGGACTTCAGTTTCAATGCCACCAATTTAAATCAGTTTACTTTAGCTCTTTAAAGGAATGCACACACTTCCATGTGCAGGGCTTTTTGTGTGCACACTGCAAGTGATTTGTTTTTTAAAAGATAACCTAGAATGATTGACAATATGTCACCTACGGTCTGGGGATATATATAACTCAGTTGCTATAGTGATGGCCTGGCATGTACAAAGCTCTGAGTGTCTGTATGATTATGGCACATGCCTGCAAAGTCATTGCTGGAGAGGTGTGAGCAGGAGGATTAGAAGTTCAAGGTCATTTTTGACTGCATACTGAGTTTGAGGACAGCCTGGGATACATGAGAGCCTGTCCTTAAAAGAAAAAGTATAAACCAGGCATGGCACCCCACACTTTTAATCCTACCGCTCGGAGGCAGAGACAGGTGAATCTCTGAGGGTTCGAGTTCAACCCAGTTTATATAGCAAGTTTTAGTTCAGCCAGGACCACACAGTGAGATCCTGTCCCCCCAAATTTAAACATCTTTAAAGTAGTGAAGGGATGGAGGAGTGTGAGCCGTTTAAAGTTAGAAAAAAAGAAGCCCCAAAGCACTTTAAACAGCCCACACTCCTCCATCCCTTCACTACTTTAAAGATGTTTCATCCAAGTCTAAGTATTGTGGGAAATTTTGATTCCCCTTTGTGTCCAGATGACCGAGGTGACCATGCTAATTCTGAATCCATGCATCATTTGTTTAAGATAAGGTTAGATTTGAATTCTCACACGCCCTGGTTCCATGCTACCACTGATACAACCAGGATGAAGTAGAGTCAGTAACAATTGTTTATTTTGAGGGCCTTTCTTCTGTTTTTCTGTCCTATGAATCTGACAATATGTTGAGAAAATTGTCCCTTTTACCCATGGTGGCCAGGCAGCTAAAGCCCTCTTCCTTCCTGCTAATTGTTTGCATGTCTATGGTCTTTCACAACTAAACATGTCAAAGAACCTCCCCAAATGTGAGAATTAATTCAATTAAGTTGTCCTTCTGCTGCCTGGGATGAACACAACTTCATTTCACTCATTTGAAGACTGAAACATGAAGGCCCCAAAAGATGTAACTGTATTTTTTTTCTCTCTCTGAATTATTTGTATACCACAATAGAAATTTTCAGATTTTCTTCTCCCTTGTGCTTAGCAAGAACTCTCTGTATAGGCACTGATGTTTCTCACTTCCTTCAGACCTTAGCATTAGTATTTTGATCACCTGATTAAACCTCTATTGTAAAAGTGATCAAATGTAGGGGGCCACGGAGCTAGATGGCTCATCAGATACAATGTTTGTTGCGTTAGGAGAACTCATGCAAAGCTAGACGTGTTAGTGGATGTGTGTTATCCCCAAGCAACTATGGCAAGCGAAGTGGGCAGCGAAGACAGGAGAGTCACAGAGGCTCTGGAGTCATCATATGCAGCAAAGAGCAAGTAGACCTCTATCAAACAAAGGAGAAGGGAGAACCAGCCCCCAAACCATGCCATACTCCCATGTCAACAAGGTCGAGAACACTGGGATATAGAACAATAGATGCTGTATTAGAAAGGGAAACATTTTTCCCTGATGTACCACATCCTTGTGACCAGAGAAATACATTTTGATACTTAATCTGTCAACCTACCAACTCTGAGATACACAGAGAAACTCTGAGATAGCAGAAGAAAAACTCTCACCAGGCTCAGATCACCCGGAGATTTGAATGGTTTCTTGCATTGTCTTCTGATCGTGCATCCTCCTTTAGATGGTGGGAATTAGGCCATCTTTCCTCCTTCATAAGCAGTCCTCATAGCACTCCTTCAGAAAGTCATTGCTCACTGTTTATTTCTTTTGATTGACTTTTACCACCCTTGCCTGGGAAGAGATACTGCACTGTCTAAAACCAACTAGCCAACAACAGTAGACAAACAAACAAAACCCTATGTTTGTTTGTTTGTTTGTTTGTTTTTTATGTGTCTCTGTGTGTGCTTGTATGTGTGTTGGGGCGGGTATGTATCCATGTATGGAGGTTAGAGGACAATTTGAAGAAGTTGTTTTTTCTCCCCTTTCTACCATGTAGGTTTCAGGGATAGAACTCTGGTCAAGAGGTTTAATGATAAGGTCCTTCGTCCATTGAGACATTTTTAATGGTCCTGTACTGACCTTGCATGTAACGATGTAGGTAGTACACTTGTTTTATATTTTAGTGAAACATGGCTTTGATAAGCTACAAACCTGACCATACATATGAGGATATTCTTTTTCAAGGTCCTTATTTTCTCTCTCTCTCTCTCTCTCCTCTCTCTCTCTCTCTCTCTCTCTCTCTCTCTCTCTCTCTCTCTCTCTCTCTCCCTTGTTTTATTTTGTTTTTGAGACAAAGTCCCTTGTAGCCTAAGCTGACCTCCAACTTGCTATGTTACCAAAAATTTCTTTGAATTCCAATTATTGAGATAGCAGGCCAGCTTCACTTCTCCAGTGAGTATGAAGTGTCCATTCTCTTCAAAGGGGAACATCAAGTGCACTTGGCTGGATGGATAAGGTGTTAGGCCTGACCAATGACTGTTGGAAGAGTTACAGTAGCCTTCCTTGATAGGTGCTCTGTGAAGGCCCATTAGGGAAAGCTATTTCTCTGGCTTAGGTAGAGACTTAGCATGCCAAGGTAACAGAAACATAAAAGAATTAATCCAGTTGAACATATCAATAATGTACCTCAAGAAGGTGGGGCTACCCCAGGAAGGTATAAGCCATGCTAAAGAGATAGGAGGAACAATTAACCCTTTAAAGAGATAACATACTTTTCATTCCCTGAATCCCCACCCCGCATATAGCCATTACAAGATACTATACTGTTCTATTGGGTCTGCTCCAATTTCCCCCCTTTCTTTTCTTCTATTTCTCACTATTAGATGCTGGACGAAGCCTATGTATACTTTTTTTTTTCTGGTACTATGGGCTTCTTCACTCTTTCTCTGAAGCCCCACCTCTTTTTTGCCATGCAGTTAGTTATCCCCAAAATGGCCAACTCCCGTGACTAACTCAAATGTCATGTCTTTCTCTCTCTTAAGCTCCAACATATGAGTAAATAATAAACTTCTCTTTAAAATTCACCCTCTGTGGTCAATGAATATCATTTTTTGAATTATTAAGATAAAACCTGAAAGCTACTGGCTTGGGATGGCTTCAAGATTGATCACGTTTCCAGGACAGTTGCTCTCTGTGAAAAACTCTTATTCTCCAAGACACCCAATATTCCAGTATCAGAGGGGTGTGTGTTGGGAGGCATGATGGCCTTGTTAACCCCTTTAATGCCTGTATTTCCATATTGCTTGCCAATAGTCTTTTTTCATCCCTATTTTTACAGTTATCTTGTCAATAAGTTATTTTTAACCTTGTTGAAAAGAATCTATTCGTTTTCAGTACACGGATTGTTCTTTGGATCTCACATGTGGAGAGTGTAAACTTGCTTTGGGCATCACAACACCTTCATCTAATGACTTCATTAAATTTCTTCCTACCTTTTAAGAAGTGACTATGTTTAAATGATGATAATGTTTAAATGATGATAATTTTCTATGAAGGACCTACCCTTCATAGAAAAAAATCAACAACAACAAACCCAAACCTCAAGGAATTCACCTCCAAAATGTAATGACTGCTTCAATTCATTGGGCTGGCAAATATTGAATGCAAGTCCCCGTAAGTGTAGTTAGTAGACTCATTTGGGAAATTATAACTGTATTGTTTTGTTGTATTTTTGTTTTAATTTATTTTTCATGAAAGGACTATCAAGACCTCTATCTTGGGTCTAAAACTTGATCTTTTCAGAAAACAGTGGAGCTATGTTATGGATGCAGATCAGTTGATAGTCTAAAACACCAGGTACTATACAACCCAGGCATGATGATGTGCTTGTACTTGAGAGACAGAGGCAGGAAGATCAGAAGTTCAAGGCCACCCTTGATACAAAGTATAAGGCCAGGCTGAGCTACAGGAGACTGAGTCTCAAAACAAAGTCAGTGGTAATATGAGGGGTTCCCACCCACCAGTTCCTGGCATTTTTATCTCACAGATCTCTGACTTTTGGGGGTAAGGTCTAGGTACAAGTTTAGGAACACAGTTGGAACCATGCCCAAATATACCCAAAATACATAGATACCCTTGGCTTCTAGTAACCCTTGTTAACTTTGGGCCGATCATTCTGTCTGGCTTCCATTTTCTCATTTGTAAAATGACATAATTGGGTTAGGTTCTTTCCAGGCCTCTCCTGGTCTTTTCTCTTTCCAAAGGTCTCTAATGAAAAGGCCAGCTGTGTCACTGTGGCTCCCAGCCCAACACCCTAGAGCCGCTCTCCCCATGCTTGTCATGTGCACAGAGCTGCAAACCTGCCTCATTTTTAAAGAAGAACAAATGGATAGGGAGAAGTGAAACACACGTTGTTTCAGTTCTGACTTCGTGAGGTTTGAATTTAAACGTGTTTTCATATGAAACAGTGAGTGGGTAGAAGTAGCTTACAAAAAGAAAGCCCCAGGTTGGATGAGCAATGGGCACCCCCTTTCTGTTTGCAACTCTCTTTCTGAACAAAACAAAATGCTGCTCAACGCTCAGCTGTCAAAAAAAAAAAAAAAAACCTAAGGAAAAGGAGGAAAGTCCGGGGGGCGGGGAGGGGGGAGGGCTTGGAGAGGTGTAGCTCAGTTGGTGGAATGCTTATCAGGCATGTACAAGGCCTGGTGGTGTCTCAACACAGGCAAGAACATCAGAAGTTCAAAGTCACCAAGAGCAATATGTGACCCCATGTCAAAGAGAGAGGTGGGGCAGTGGACAGACAGAGAGAGAAAGAGAGGGGAAGGAAGGTGGTAGCATATGAGTTAGTGCATGTAGTCCCTTGGCCAACTCTCCTAATGCTAATGTTGCTACATCTACATATATCAGTTTAATAGGATATACGTGGCTACTAAGTCCTTGGAAGCAGAGATTGGCTCCAAGTCTTAAAGACTTTCCCAAGAAGGTCTGGGGCTGGGAGTGGGGTGTAGCTCAGTGGTAGGGTACTTAGCATGTGCAAGATCCTAGCTTTGATCCCCAACACTCAAAGCCTTGCAGAGCCAGCTAGTTGTAGCAGTAAAACAGCATTTAAGAAGCAGCCTCATAGGCTGGGTGAACTGGAAGGCAAGACAGCATGGGGCCAGGAGTCAACATGGTACACCACTGTTGCTTCATATGGCCCCCTCCAAGGCCAAGGGAGTCTGAGCATGTTGCCTACATATCACGTGCTTGCAATTGTCACATTCATGTGAGCCCTGACTAGCAGATGCCATTCCAGGCAAGTGATCATTCGGATGATTTTTCAGAAGGCTTTTTATTTCTTTAAAGGAAAGACAAAAATCCATCAGGGAACCAGGGAAGTCAGAAATGTAGCTTGGGGGTGTAAAGAGAAGACCCAGAGACGTGCCAAGGACTTAGGAGGAGGGGCTGATGAGGGAAACATATGACTCTAGTACACTGGAATTTTCCCTTTTTTGGCCATTCCTGAATTTCTACAGTTGTAACCATTTGACTCAAGTATTCTGATTTTTTTCTTACATTATATAAAAATGAAGAATCTACAAGAGTCAACATCCTGTAGGCCTGTAGCTTTTGTAGCTTTTCTTTCTCCCTCTCCTTCCTCCCTTTCTTTCTTTCTCTCTTTCTTTCTTTCTTTCTTTCTTTCTTTCTTTCTTTCTTTCATTCAAGAAATTCTCACTTATCTACTGTGAATATCTTATCATACTTTCCTTGGATTTGGGAGAGACAGAAGAAAAAAATCCATTTATATATTGGACCCATGTTGAAGAGTATTTCTCAGAGAATGGTAAGTAAGGAAAGAGACTCTTCTGCCTCTAGAAATACTGAAGTCATCATGAAAGGAGCTAAAGAAACTACAGCATATACACTTTAGTGAAAGCACTCAGGGGAATACAGACCTCATGAAGAAAGTGCTGGAGATGGGGAGATGAATGGGATACAGCTAGGGAAACAGAAAAGAAATATAAATCTAAAGTAATATGGGCTTTTCTTTTGCCTTTAGAACAGTTTGGATGGAAACTATTTTAAAAATTCAATGGTTCTCAGGTGAAATTTTAGAGACAGAGAAGGCTGATTCCTCTGTCACAGACCAAGCTATGCCAAGTCTTAGAGATACACAGTGACCTTGATTAAAATTCAGAGTCTTCGTCTCCATGGAGGCTTTCTACCGAGGGTACATAGAAAGACATGTATATATACATACACACATATATGAATGTATATTTGATAAACACCCTGGAGAAATAAAAGTAGTACAGGATATAGAGAAAACATGGTATTATGAAATGTTATGTAGCTTATGATTTTTGTGTTTTAGAGACATGGTCTTAGCCTAGTCTTGACCTTTGTTCCTTAGTCTCCTGAGTGGATTGCCATGCCTGGCTTGTAGGTTATGGTTTTAAACATCATTGTGTCTAGTCTTCTTCCTTTTCACTGATGGACTTCCCAAGAGTGTAAGGAATGCACTGAGCAGCCTCAAATCCTTCAGCTAGCTTAGTGGTCCACCAGAAAGAAGGATCAACTCTCATAACTAAAGATTAGTGCTCTGTCTCTGGGCATGCCCACACTTGGAAATGAAGTGCAGCAGCTGGATGTTGATGCCTATTATTGCTTCCCTTTGCAGTCATGTTTTTATGATTCTCTGATAAATGAAAAATGAATTGTCCATCAGCAGTTCTTCCTGGCATCTAGCGGCAGTCATGGTAACTAAATTTTAGAAAGGGTTCCCTTGTCAGCTGGCAATGTAAAGAGTTGTGTAGAGTTGACTCAGCCAACTGTGCAGTCAGTAAGTATCCTCCATGCCCTCGGTGCTCTTTAGGGTGGTGACTAATTCAGGAAGAAAGGCATCCATTTTCAACACAAACAGATGAGGCACCTGGGAGTCTGGTTAAAATGCAGGTTCTCATCCATGATGTCTGAGTGGGGATGGGAATTCTGAATTTTTTTTTTTTTTAGTTTCCTGGTCTACCCTTGAAATGTAGAGTGCTTCTGGTCAGCCCTTCTTAGTACAACCATAAAAGAAATCCCACTGTGTCAAGCTTGCCTTTTCTTTCATTTCCCCATTACCTTCTTTCCCTTGTGTGGAAGAATTCAGCATAAAAAGAAAGGAAAGAAAAGAAAAGAAAAGAAAAGAAAAGAAAAGAAAAGAAAAGAAAAGAAAAGAAAAACTGTTATGAAACCAAACCTGAATTACAATGTTAGGCACACAATTATCTGGGCCAAAGCAGATGTCTCAGACAGGGGTTACTCTAGCCAAGCCCTGAGCTGGAATGATCAATTTCCTAGATTGTAGACCACATGGAATATGCTGGAGTAAAGATGGGCACCAGTGTCTGAAACCTGGGAAGGTGAGAAGTGAAGTGGACAAGGGTGACTTATCACTGCACAAAGAGTTTGAAAGCTTTTTCTCTCCCCACCAGATTTCAAACAGAGACTCTTGCTTGCTAATCTTAGCTGCAAGGGTGACTCAGCCCATGTCTGCAAATGAAAGGCTTCGTCTTTGGCTGTGAAATAAAAATAGGAACTAGTGTGTGCCATATCAGGACTTTTCCTGGGTAAAGGACAGCCATGGCCCCCTTAGCCATCCTAAGAGCAGGAGTTGTTGTGAATGAGAGGGATGGGTTAGAGAATCCATTTGCAGAAAGTGGACCCACGTAGCTACTCCTTGCAAGCATTCCTTCTAATGCTCTTTGCATTCTGCACACTTGGTAGCTTGACTCAAGTCAGCTGGCACCAGCATTGTTTGCCATGGGGCTTTGTCCTGGGGACTCAGAGCACAGCTCAGGAGGGAAAAATAAGTCCTCATATGGTGCTATGACTGATCTTTGGGTCACTGGATGCCCTACACCTTTTAGCAAACTCAGTTTTGTCTTAGAGGAAAGCGTCAACAACAACAACAAGAAAAACCTTATCTCTGAATGCATGAAGACTTATAGTCCCCCTAACTCTTGGGGAGGTCAAACCAGTGCTGTCAGGACAAGGGCCTGGAGTAACTTCATTGCAATTTGAGCCTTTGTACCATGGGTGGGGATTCAGTCTGACCAGTTGGGAGATAGAGTCTTTGGCTCTCAAGGTATTCTTTCTACAATAAAGACCTTTCACAAAATACCTGTTCACATTGGCACAGTTGTATTCTCCTTGCTATGCTCAGGAAGTACATATGGAATGTCCTAAACCTCCCATCAATAACCCAGAAGGTTGGGGTTTTTTTTGTTTTTTTTTTTCACCCTGGAAATTTCTACTGGTTTCTTTTGTTCAAAGCTGAACCACAGAAGTGGCAAGCAGAGGTGGGAGGAACTCTTTAATCAGTTACTAGAAACTTTTCTCACAACTCAAAGATGCCATGAGAGGCAAACAAAGATTAGTTCCCTAGGCTAATATCAGCTCTGGCCTGATAATAGTTCTCCAGCCTTGGGGAAGGGGAAGTGGGAGGCAAGTCTTCCTGCCTCTGCCAAATCGCAGCCCTCTGCTGTAGTGTATGAAGGAGAAGCTTCCCACGAATCTAGTGCTCCTGGCACCTTGCATATGACTTTAGCAGGAATAAGGGCTAGGTAGTGCCAGGGGAACTGACCCAAGATTTTTGTGATCATTGCATGACAAATACCACTGAAAATAAAGTCAGGACAAACAACATTTAAAACATTTTTTTAAATTATTTTTCATTCCAATAGTCCCTTTCTTTGCTACTTTAGATGTAGCTAAAACATCCAAGCATTTTAAATTGCCACTTTGGGTATTTTTTTTTTATTGTATGTGCTTATGTGACTTTGTGTGGCATATGGGCACATCTAAGCAAGCCTGTTTGGAAGCCAAAGGAAGTTTTATCTTCTGAGACAGGGCCCCTCACCACACCTGGAGCCAGAATGACAACCATCAAGCCCCATTCTCCTGCTCCCACTGTGCTGGGATTCTACCCCATGGGTGGTTAAGCCTGGCTTTTTAAAAGTAGGTGCTAGAGATTCAGATTCTCATGCTTGCACAGCAACCACTCTGAGCCATTTCCCAAGCCCCCAACATTGGCACTTGCAAAAGTCCATGCTTCCAGGTGCATTACAAGTAGATACCCTTCTGGGATCATCTGTGGCTCTCTGGAATGAGCTGCTTCCCAGACAGAGAAGTAGCAGAGAATGGCAGAGGAAAAAAAATCATTTTTTACTCTGCAGAAAAGTTGCCAAGACAGTATAGTGAATTCCCATACACTCTCCCAAGCTTTTATCAAGGGTGTGCCTTTACATCTCCACTGTGTGTTTTCCAAAACTAACATCGATACAGTATTCTGAACTCTAGAATTTATTCTAATTTCACAGTTAATTTTCCCATTAATGTGCTTTCAGGAACCAGTCCAAGGCACTATATTGCATTGCTTTATCCTACCTCTACTGGAGCTGAGCTAAGTGATGACTTAGACAGATTTTCTGTGGAGAAGAGGGGACTCCTAAGTCGTCCCCCCCCCACACTCCCTGAAGATATATAGAAGTTAAAGTTGCCTGGAGAAAAAAGAAATTTTCTTGAGTGGTATAGCTTCTCAAGTCCTTTTAAATTGCACATTTACCTGAAAATAATCTGTAATCTCTCACCTGTGCCCATACTAAACATATCAGTTCACGAAGTTAACCTTGGCTGAAATTGTTCCTTGGTTCTTTATGTCATGGCTGGGGTTTGTATATGTCCCCAGGAAAAGTTCACACAATTAGTAGTTTAGTTGGGGGATTATTGTGGGGTTCAATTTGAGATCATTAGGATGGAACCTAAACAATATTTCTTTTCCTTTGTGGCAGAGAGCAGAACTACCCAATTTTACAACAAAGACCTCCAAAACCAAGAACCAAACCAACCCATGTACTATGGCAGACCTCAGGTAGAAAATAATTTCATTTGTTGCTTATTATTTCTTTTCTGGTTTTGAGCAAGAAGCTGTGGGGGAAGTTGGGCAGTTTGACTTCTACTCAGGCACAGTGCAGTCTCAGTAAAAGAACATGGGATACACTAGGAAGAAAGGCATCCTTGAAAACAATGTATACCAAGAGCAGATGACTGTCAATGGGAGAAAAATGCCAATGTTGATCTGTAGGATTCTAGGTAGTGTTCATCAAGAATGTTCTTCAGTTCTGCTTTCCACATTCAAATATGCACTTCAGTAGAAAGGCTTAAAATGAATCCAGATTCCAGTTAAAGAGCTCACTAGATGAGAAAAGAGAAGGTAATGAGATTCTGGGAGGCTTGTCTCCATGGCTGAACTTTAGAGGTAAAGAGGTATGGGAGGCGCTCTATAGTTCATGGCTGAGGAGAAGCCAATCTGAATTCAGTAGCTGAGTGGACCTCAAGCCTTCTGAGCCTCTAACTTCTTTCATCTGTAGAAGGCAATATTATCTTCTGCCCCACAGAAGCACAACTTTAAAAAGCAAATGATTCAAAATAAATTGCCTGTCACAGCAATAGTTGATGAAGAGTAACCATGGTTCTTATTGCTTTGTGTAGCACAAGTGAGTGCTTTTTTTGCATTTGAATTTCTTACAGTATGGGAGTAAAGAATAGAACACACCTCACATTACTGGAAAAAAATATGGAATGTTGCCTTGCGGTAGACAGAACCCTGGCTTCAGGATTTAGGACATATCCACGTGCAAAACTCCAGAACCTATGACCTTGATGATGTTAGATGCTACATTAGTTATTTTTCACATTGCTGTGATTAAAAAAATTCTAAAGAGTTTCCTTTGGCTCACATGTTAGGAGAGACAGTCTCTTGTGGAAGGGAAGACGCTGTGGCAGAGATACGTGGCAGCTAGTCACATTGGGTCAAGAATCAGCAAGATGGATGAATGCTAGTGTTCAGCTCACTTTCTCCTTTTTATTCAGTCTAGGCCCATAGCCCATGGGATGGTGCTGCCAACATTCAGACTTGTTATTGTCTCCAGTTAAATCTGAAAATGCCCTCGCACAGATGCCCAGAGGTATGTTTTCTAGGTGTGTCCAAATCAAGTAGACACTGAAGATTAGCCATCTCAGATGAACCCTTGGAACTTAAGTTACGGATGAATGCAGTGTGTTACGTAGATAGTCTCAGAATAAGACAGCTATCCAAGGGGATTTGCATGAGTCCAATGACATTGAAAGAGTCCTTGAAAGTGGATCCAGAAGATGTGACTATGGAAAGGAGATGCACAAGTCTGGTAGCACTAGAAAGGATTACCCTCACCTTGCTGGCTGTGGAAGACTCGAAGGTTGAAACTGGATGCAGCAAGGCAGGGGATACTCACCATGAGCCTGTAGAAGGAATACACTCTTTAGGATAGTTTGCTTTTAGCCCACTCAGATTCTTGCCTGGCTTCTGATTTACAGAATTACAAGATAGACAGTGTATGTTACGAGCCATCAAGATGGATCAGTAGTTAAAAAAAAAAATGTTTGTTGAACAAGCCTGGTAGCATGAGCTGGATCCCTAGTGCTGTTAGTGGAAGGAGAGAATGTACCTCTGAAAGCTGTCCTCGGACACATCCACCCTAGCACAAGCCAGAACACACTCTCTCTCTCTCTCTCTCTCTCTCTCTCTCTCTCTCTCTCTCCCTCTCCCTCTCCCTCTCCCTCTCCCTCTCCCTCTCCCTCTCCCTCTCCCTCCTTCCCTCTCTCTCTCTCTCTTTGTCTCTCTCTCTGTGTGTCTCTCTCTCTCTCTGTGTCTCTCTCTTTGTCTCTCTCTGTCTTTGTCTCTCTGTCTCTGTCTCTCCCTCTCTTTCCTGAAACAAATGAAACAAGCAAGACAAAACTGAGTTGCTTTAAGCCAATTGGTATGTGGTGATTAGTGCAGAAATAGAAAAATGAATACAATTGCTTATGAAAATTCTGAAACAATGATATGCTCTTGGATATAAGATGAAATCTTTCTAAACCACAGCTTTTCAGGAGTCCTCTTGGGTCCTCTTCTTAGATATGCATAATCATAGACGGAGGAGTCCTGTTTCTCTGATTTGTTTTGCCTGGTTTGTGTGTGCCCATCTCAGGCAGCTGTTTACAGAGCTCAATTTACACTTTCCATTATATTTGTGGAGATTTATATACAAAACACTAGGCTAGCCGCTTCTGTGTCAGGCAGGTTGCACCAGGGCTAAATGAAAAGGGAAATTCCAACCCAACTGCAAAATGGTGTTGATAGAGCCCAATTGAAAATATTTAGAAGAGAAGGAAAGGGCCTTATTTCCCGGGATGCTGAGGTTTTCCTGACAATAACAGGGATGTTGTAGCATTTTTGGAATATGAAACTTGAAGCAAATGGCATTAAGAAAAGGAATGAAAAATCCCAATTCTTAAGTAAACATCTGTAAAAGGATTTGGAACCTAGGAGAAGGAAGTTCTGAGACCTACTAAAGGGAAGGAAGGCTTTATTTACCAGCCCTGGATTGTGCTTCCTGTTGTGAAGTTCAAGGCTGTTTCATAACAGCTCAGTGGGGGAAGGGGACTGCAGTAATGAGGAAACCGCTCTTGATTCCTCCATATTGCACAGCTAATGACATTGTCTGAGTAGTGCAGTCTGTGTGGGACGTGAACTCTTGCAGCCAATGATAAAGCATGCTCTTTTAATTGCAAGGGCATCTTTAAGTGTAAAATTGTTGACTGTGAGCACCATCCTTTATTTGCATGCAGGTTTTTTGCCTTTGTGGAGATTAAAACAGCACAAAGGGTGAAGCAGTCATCCTAGACCTCCCCTTGGCTATTAGAATTCTCCAAACTTGTATTAGTGGTGGCTCCACAACTAGAAAAGCCAAAGGTATCCCCTTCCCAAAATGAATGAGGTTCATGTCTTTCTCGTCAAAGAACTTTGCCACAAATGCCATGAAAAGTGTTTTGAGACAGATTTCCACAGGAGGTCAGCCAGGAAATTGAGAAGGAATGTTTTCAGTTTGATGGGAGGTTTGATAACCCACTTGTGCCCTTTTGAGAATGGATGGTGGGAGGCCGGCCTGACATGTACACTAGAAGTCACTTTTAGGCTACTTCTTTGGAGCAATGTTCCAAAAAAAAAATGCAGACTTTGACAGCAAAAGACTCCTTCAGGTTAATGAACAGACGTGGTGAAGGGACTCTAGCCAGTCTGAGCATGGCAAACATGGCTCTGGCAGACATTACCCTTCTCCCTCAATCTCTCTGCCTTGATAAAAAAAAAAGCTCAAAACCAGTAGATTACATTCCCAAAGCTAGCCACTAAGGCCTATTCCCTTATTTGGCCACTTCCTCCTCCTGAGGCTGACTACCAAGGTCCAGCTACCAAAGTATTAAAGTCCAGCAATGAAAAGCTCCCTTTGGCTCACCTAATTAGAATGTCCAATTAGAATCAAACACCTCATCCTAACTTGGAGGTTCCCCTTTTAGCTTTATAAACTGTCATTTGCCTATGGACCAGGTCTGTCTGTTCTCTATCCAAAGGCAGTCCTTTGGTCTGTCACCCTACAATTTATCGGTGGCCCTTCTCCCTTGTTCCTGTCCCTTATCCCCTTTTCCCTATCTCTTATCTTTGTCCCTAATCCCCTTCCTCTGTGCCTCTGAAGCAAAAAAAAAAGTCTCTTTTGTACTGAGAACTTGGCCTTGGGGTCCTGAGCTGATACCAATTCTTTCAAGCCAGGCTCTCTTACCAAGCTCCATGTTCAAGTTCACACTGGCCTGTCCTGGACTGTATGACCTTCAATGTGTTAATTAATAGCTTTGTGTTTCTGCTTCCTTGTTATAAATGGAGCAAGCAGTAATAATTTGTATTGTTCTTTGAAGAATTAAGGGAGGCAATAAATGAACCTTGCAAATTGCACCTGGCGACATAAAATGTTTCATTAATGTTTGATTAAATAGAATGCATGCCAATTCATGGTAGAGGAGTAAGAACTCAAATAAGCAGCTGAGAATGGAAGGCAAAGCTCAGAAACCCAGGAACCCCTCTCAACCACAAGTATGACGGTATCATTTGTACCTGACATTCAAGGCCCTTCTGTCTCCACCAAGTTTTATCTGCATCCGTCTTTATGAGATTCCTTTCAGAGACTACTTTGCCAGTATCTTTGGTCTTCAGGAATTTTTATATCCTTCCCTACAATTGTGTTTAATTTTCATTTAAAATCTACTCCAGAAACACAGCAAAGCTTAACCAACATACTCAACTTTGAACTTGGAAAGTGGAGACTTGAGTCTCAGATGGTGGCACACACACACACACACATCTCTAATCATAGCACTCTGGTGGGGGAGACAGAAAGATCAGGAGTTCAAGATCATCTTTAGAGATACTGCAAGATCAAGGCCAGATAAGACTACAGGAGACCCTTTCTCAAAAGAGAAAGAAAACAACAACAACAACAGCAACAACAGAAAACATAGTTCAACTCCCAGATTTTCATGCCCTTGTATCATATAACTACAGTGGTCAATAACCATTGTATCATGTCAAATATTAGGGTACCATTTTCTTGCTGCAAATGTCTGTGTTCTTGCTGCTTCTGTACTCTTTGTCCAGCCATCACTTACTTTTGGATGTTTGGTTACATTTCTTTCTATCAGATCCTAAGTATTCTGGGGTAGGGATTACAGTATGTGTGGGTGTGTGTGTGTTACCAAAATCTCTGTAATAGTGTAGAAGAAAACTAGAAAGACTAGTAGGAACAGGTTTTTAACACAAGCTCATTCTTTATTTCAGTCATAAAAAATCTTATTAATATCTCAAGAATATCTCTGAAGTTTAAATTGCAAGGCTGTCTCTACTGATAATATATTCAGACTTTTGCATGGATTCAATAGTCAGCCTATAAGGGTGTATGCACTGTGGCTATCACAACAATCTCAAGTATGGCCAATCACTGTGAGAACTCCTGGTTGGACTCGTCTCCCACGCTTCTGTTCTATCTCAATGCTGTGTCCTTAGTATCCAGCCCACTGAACACATTGGAAGTGAAAGCACAGGCCTACTTTGATTTTTTTTTCTTGATGGGACACAGTGTACAGGGAAGTACAAAAAGGCAAAAAGAGAACAGACCTGTTTTGTTCCCTTTCATCTCAGGTTTGGTGGGTTGCAGAGTCTGCAGCACACTTTGGAGGTCAGTAAGTCACACAGTATTTCTTCCTTCATGGTGTGCCAGTATGTTCAGCTACCAAACTCCTTTTGCAGGGAAGTAAGGAGAGTCCAAATTGCTCAACTTTGAGCATTAAAGGTGGAAAGGATAAAGAAGGCAAACATCCTCTCCTGTTGAGATGACTTGCAAGGCCCAGCCAGTGGCTATGTGGTGGCAAGTCTACTTGGGTCTTTATTGCTTCTGAATGAAGTTCGTGTCGAAGGCTTAGGAAATCCATTTCTTGAAGGGAAGTCCACCTTATTGCCTCACTTAGTTGCATATCATCTTGGTCTTCTACAGTCTAGATTAAACCCAGGGGGCTTAATCTCAGATGTGATCTCACGGTACAATTCAACAGTCCTCTTGTTTGATCATTCGTAGTGTTGTGTCTTCATCACAGTCCCAGCAATGGTGAAATAGTATTCTGTAGTTCTTCACATTCTCAGAAAAAAACAAAAAAACATGGCCAGGCCTTCTAGAAATACCTATCTTCCACCATTCTATCCACTGAGTCAGGTCCTAATTTCTGCATCAGGAAAGAAGTAATGGTTCTTCCCATAACTTCAGAGAGGAGGTTGGACCAGATGGCATGCCCCTTCCATTTCCAACATGCTATGCATACGCCTTTCTTCCTTCTTGCAGGGGCTTGGGTCTGCTTGCTTTGCCATTGCCTAGACTCAGAAAGCATGCTTAGTTTTCTCAAAAAACCTGACACTCTGGTATGTCTCTGGCCAGGGATGACAATTTTCACACATACTTTCATTTCTCCTGAGACTCACTGGGTGTGTCAGGAAATCATTCTTTGCATGCTTTCCAAAATTATAAGGTTTCAGGTAGATTCCGAAATTATAAGCCCTATTTGAATAGAATTAAAATATTCCTTCTGATGCCTGAAACAATTCTTCAGTCTCCAACATCTTCAGGATTGAATATAATTCCCATTCAGTAAATCCTAGCTATTTTTAATTCAGAAGAACATTGGTCTAAGAAATAGAGACAGCTTCTTGTAGGAAATATATTCAGAATTTCCCCATAAACACCGACTCCCATGACAACCAAACAAATAGAGAAAAGGAAGGAGAAACTCACTATCTTAGAGCCACCCGCACAGCATAACACTTTCTGCTAAACGAATCATGTTTAAATTCTTATTTTTATGACTGAAATAAAGAATTACTGTGTGTTTAAAAGCTGTTTCTACTAGTCTGTCTAGTTTTCCTCTAAGCTGATACCGAGATAGATTTTGGTATCACACACACACACACACACACACACACACACACACACACACACACGTGAACACATGCACGAGCATGCTAGGTATGGTGCTAGACACCTATAATCCCAGAATTTAAGAGGTGGAGGCAAGAAGATTGAGAGTTTGAGGGCACCCTAAGCTATAGAGTGGCATGTAACCTGGGCTGCATGAGCTCTGGGCCACACTGAGAGAAGAAGAAGGAGGAGGAGGAGGAAGAGGAGGAAGAGGAGGAAGAAGAAGAAGAAGAAGAGAAATTTAAAACATAAAGAGACAAGAGCAAACCCATCCAATGCATGAATATCTACTTCATAAGTTTTCATTTAACTGGTCTATGTATCTAAAAATTCATGTTGATTATTTCCAGTGTCTTCTAGTATCCTTCATCCTTCTCTCTCAATGAGTGGCTTAAGTCTCATAAAATAGAGGCTTACTATGACATACTGTCTTCTGTTTCATTCACTTCACTAAAGCCTTCATGTTGGGATGTGAGTGACAAATACCGCAAGCAGAACCCCTTTTCCCTTCTCCAAAAATTACTACAGAATCAGCTTCTGACAGATAAACAGCTAGAGTGACTCTCAACCAATCCTTGGATGGTTCCCTTTTTCATTAGGAGTGGCTTTGAATGCCCAGGGGCTACTTTCCCTGCTATCTGAAGATACCACATGGTGAGCAGTAGAATTCTAATTAACTCACTAATTGTGCCATGTCTCTTCTCTGCTAATGTTGTGTGTTCTCTGCTAGAAGATAAACAAGTCATCATTTTTCTTTCTTTGTGTAAGCTATTTTGCACAAGGGTTCCTCACAAGAATTCTCATGGTATCCAATCATAGTAACAGAAAGTTTGGAATGAACCATACCCAAATAAAGAACATTAATCAGAAACTAAAAAAATAGGATATGAAGTCTCTATTAAGATGATATATCTGAAGAGTATTTTGGATGATGAAATATTTATCATGATACAGTGAATGTATTTCTATAAAATATGCTTCTGTGAGGCATCCTATAAGAGTTATTCCTAGGAATGGAACTCATCATTAAAAATATTAGTAATTTTAGGGTCTACGGAAATAGCTCAGAGGTAAAGAGACAGTGTTGCTGTTATAGAGGATTCAGGTTTGCCGGCACTCATACCAGGGAGCTCACAACTGTCTGTGACTTCAGATCCAGGGGTTCTAATGTCCTCTTCTGTTCATCCCAAGCACTGTACTCACATATATAAATTTACACAAAGATACACACACACACACACACACACACACACACACACATATATATATATATATATATATATATATACACATAATTCAAAAGAAAAATTCAAAAGAACTAATAATTCTATATCTAATTCACATTGGTTGGGAAAAACTTCCAAAAACCAAACAAATTAATACTCATAAAGTAATAATCAGTTGAATGAAATTCATCCCACAGGATCACTGTAAATGTATCTGCCTTGTTATAGGAGTAGGCTGAAATGCTCTGACATAAACTCAAGATCACAAGCTTGTCTCTTCCCTCATCTATGTGTTGTTTTCCTGGAAAAATGTGCAGTGAAGTTGCATAAAAAAGTCATTGTATATAGCATTTCTTTGATGGCACTAAATTATTCAGTAGTAAGAATGTGCATTATAAAAATACATAGTTGAAAAACATGTCTTTTAAATATCCTAAAAGCTTCAGGCTGAAGCTTTATAAAGGCAGTCCGACTTTGTCTCTAAATGCTGTTTGTTTCACTCCCATGATATTTATTGTTTTGTAAAGACATTCATTTATGATCATTTACAGGTGCTGTTTTGATTACACTTACATATAAGATTGACTTATAAGAATGAATAAGTCAAACATTCTTTGAGCAAAAGAAAAAAAATGCCTCCAGTCCAGCAGCTGTGCTAATAAGTTTCTTTCATTCATTTATTTATACATTCAACAAGTATTTATAAAGCATATGGATTGAGCATATGTTGTGGATCAGCATTATGAGTAAGGCAGTCCACACCCTCCAGTTGCACAGAGAATCTGGAGAGAAACTATAGTACCACGTGGTAATTGTTTATTCTAAAATGTCTACAAGTCCCAGGTAGTGGAACAGTGGGAAGGAGTGAATGGTGACAGATTGATGCATGGGGAGTGAGGTGGAAGTTTCTCGATAGTGAAGACCTGAAAAAACAACCTGAGGAGGATAGGGAGTCAGACCTAGGCAGTGGGCTCCACTGTGACGACATGATTCAGTCAATACATAAAACTTGAGGAAATCAGGCATGATCCTCTCTCTTTGATAAAACAATCAGTAAGTGAACCAAGGAATGAAGAAAACCTGTTTGCAGTTGTGGTTAGGTGCTGCAGAAAGAATGAAACCCAGGGATATGTTTAGGTTGAAAGGGGACCCATCTATCTTCAGTGGTCTGGGAAAGTCCTGCTGCAGAGTGAGAAAGGTAAAGCTGGAACAAGGATGACAAGACACAAGGGGCCATAATAAGAACATAGTGGTCCAGACTAAGGGACAGCAAGTACAGTGGCCCTGAGAGTGGAAAGGTGGCTTCCAGTGTTGCAGGAAACCCCTGGGTGGTCATGGAGAAGACTACTCAACCTGTTTTATATTGTTGGGCTTTTATTCTTTATATCATTGATGAAAGGGTTGAAAGGAGGAGAGGGAAGCATCTGATGATCTATAATAGCATCTTTTAACCAAGATTGTTAACAGTTGTGAACTGTGTCTCTTCTGATAGAATTAGGTAAGAGACTTCAGACTGGTGGTCCAGCCAGAGAGACAGACCCCAAGCACAGGTAGAGGTGATGGATGAGCAAGGGAGAGAAAGTAAGACAGGACAGTAGAATGGTGAAGTGATGTCCTGTTTCTTTACCATGGAAAGAAACCAGCTGGCAGGAAGGTAAGTATGAAATCCCTTGGCCTCAGCCAATATGTATCAGACATGTAACAGAAAGAGTATGCTCAAGAAAACTGTGCTATGCCCAGTTCAAGACAGGAAGGGTGGTATCCATTAAAGGACACAAAGGACCACCAAGCTTCTAAATTTCCTCCCAGCTCTGACTCACTTTCCCTCTTGAAAGTGTCTTTTTTCTCTAAATAAATGGTCTCTGCTTTCTACTTCCATCCACTTGTTCCTTTCCAATTTCTTGTTCCAGGACTTAGGAACCTCTAATTCACCACCCAATATATACTGAGACCACTGGCACTGAGGAGGAGCCAGGATATTGTCTCCAAAGAAGAGGCCTAGACTACATCTTGGCAATACAGTCTGATTCCATGTTCCTTGTTTGCTTTAGGGTCACCTCTGCTCTGCCCTCTGGCCACCAAAGAATGATAAGAGTGATTTTAAAGGAAACTCCCTGAGAGAACAACAGCTTGTTTACCTGAAATGGAAAATTCTTTGGAACAAGACTGGCCCCTGCCCATAGATTCTAAACTGATGAGGTCAATCTACCTTTGAACCTGAACAAGATCACTAGGACCTAAATAGAACTGGAGTCCTTAGCCCTGGAGCTCCATGGAATATCTTCAACATTCCCCGGATCTGATTAAACGTGTGTTCAACCTTTTGACATCACAAAAGTCAGGTGTTCTCTACAAAGTTCATGCTTGGGTACCCCAGAATAGTTTAAAAAAAAAAAAAGAAGCAAGAGAGAAGAAAGGATAAAAAAGACAAAGGAATCTTATAATGGTAGGCTATATCCTTGGGCTTCGAGTTGGAGATGTCTGTAAGCAGATTTGCTAGAAATATTTACAACTTTCACAAGGGGTCAGTTAAGTCAAATAACCACTTCATAAAAGGGAAAGGAAATCAGGTCAAACAGGATATGTTGTCAAGTAAACACAGCCATTGGCTCCTGATCGAATATATAGCCTTCTCAGCTAGTTATTTTGTTGTGTAGACAGAGCCTCAAGCAGCTGTCCACTGGAAAACACACTCCTCCCTCACCTCAAAGAGAAGAGAGAACTCTTAGGGCTGCGTATGTGGCTTCCTTGGCACAGTGCTTGTTTGCCTAGCAATGTTGAAGTCCAGAATTAGATTCCTAACATTACATAAAAGCTAACCAACCTTGATGTCCTGTGCCTATATTCCCAGAACTCAGAAGATGGAGGAAGGAGGATCAGAAGTTGCAGGTCGACCACAACTACATATCAAATTTGTGACATAAGACACAGGAGTAAGAGTGGGAACGATATCTTATTCTAGAATCTAATACGAGTGATTGTGACTCTAGAATGTGGGTTAAGCTTTCCCTAAATACCATGTTTGAAAATAAATTTCTTGAATTTGATTCACAGTTACAGAACAAAAGAAAATCATAAATCAAAGCACCTTTCAAATACATTTGGGGGAATATCAGGTTTGTGGATTATAGCAGAGTAAGGAAATCTCTGCTCTGGGCTAATGAAGTGGTGGATATTGGAGGAAATACTACAATTACCACTTTATTAAACTACCATAATCCTAAACTACATTCTAAACTTTATTTTTTGGTTTTTCGAGACAGGGTTTCTCTGTGTAGCCCTGGACGTCCTGGAACTCAGTCTGTAGACCAGGCTGGCCTTGAACTCAGAAATCTGACTGTCTCTGCCTCCCAAGTTCTGGGATTAAAGGCGTGTGCCACCACTGCCTGGCTTTACATTCTAAACTTTTGTCCTTATATCCAAAGACAAATGTAGTCATCACTTCTCACCAAGGAAACTTCTGTTTGCAACAGATGGTGACCACTATAGAAAACCATTACCAATAAAAAATGCAGTGTTGTAGAGCTCAGCTCCAGCTGATACATCTCTAACACACCTAAGTCTAAAGCTCATTTAGAACATTTCAAAAGTGGAGTTGGAAAGAATAAGGTGCATACACTAAGAGAGTTTGCTATGAGACTGTGTCTCTTGTAAGTACTATCAGAAGCTACAACCATAAAATCTTACCAGCATGACTGCTGAAACATGAGCTGAGCAAGGACAACAACAACAGACACGCCAAAGTGGATAGGAGAAAGCCTCTGAGGTCTCAGTCCTGCACAAAGAACTACAGGCAGCTAAGGAATTCTAACAGCACAAATAGTCTTCCCCTAGAGACGAGCATACCAGCCTGCTACCTAATACCAAATGATAAGCCTTGAGAAACTGCACACAAATATCATTGGACAGATTGACTGGAGAATGCATGAGTGTGAAAGAGAGAAAGGAGAGGATTTGGGGGGAGGAGAGGGAAAGGATAAATTATGTGACTATATTATAATCTCAAAAAATCTGTGCTATAGATCTTGAATGTTATCTGGTGTCATCCTCAATCATTGAATTGGTAGAAGTTAGTAATCTATTAATATAGTCCTTGATTTTCCTAATAGTCACAAGAATGGATATTAGGCTAAACACAGAGGTTAGAAATGATTGCTTATTAGGGAAGCTAAAGTCAAGTCGAAGCAATTTGCTTCTGGATGTGCAACATTCCAATTCTCCCCAATCAAAGTTCTGATCAGTTCCTTGACCTTGCACATTCTTTAGCCAAGTAGGTGTGGCTTTTTTTCTGGGAATTGCAGTTTATACTCAGACCCTTAGCATTGTGAGACTCCTCCGCCTTCTTCCTGGTTGCTCAGAGGGCTCCTCTGTGCTGACCTTCCCGCTGGGAGCACCTATGCAGCCAGTCTGAAAGCTCAGAATTCCAAAATAAGACAGGAAAGAAGAGTCTGGAGTGCTTCATGTCAAGCCATTTCCTCTCCCATCACCAGTGAAGAATGGCCCAGCGGTTCTCTTACAAAAGAAAGTGTGAACACCCTCCATGATAGGAAGTGGTTTACAATGCCCTATGGGTCTCTATGAGTCACCGAGTAAAAGATAATTTAAAATCCACCCAGTTTGGGAGTCTTAGTTTTTATAAAGCCAGCACTTTCCCTATTTCCCATTGGACATCTTTAGAGGTTGATAGTTCAATTCAGTATAAAGTGCTTGCCTAGCAAACACAAGACACTGATTTAATTCTCAGTACTGAGAAAACATCAACAGCATTGAAAAAAACACTACAAAAACAAGGGAATGAAAAGATTAAACATTTCAGTGAAGGATACTCTCTTAAGACACCTATGCTGCCTTTTCTTGTATTTTTAGGGAAAGGATTCTCTCTTTCTCCTCCCTCCCTCCTTCCTTCCCTCCCTCCCTCCCTCCCTCCCTCCCTCCCTCCCTCCCTCCTCCTCCTCCTCCTTCTTGTTCTTCTCTCTCTCTCTCTCTCTCTCTCTCTCTCTCTCTCTCTCTCCAGTTGTTCCGTCTACATTTCATCCAATTCATTCTCATTTTCTCCCTTGCAAGGGAGAATTAAAGGCTATCCCATGTCTGGGTTAGTCCCACAATATACATGAGCAGTTAGTTATGAACATGAAAGAGAATTCCTTCTGCTAGCCAGCAACCAGGAAGAAGATGGTTCCCTCTGTCTTGACTACATTTAAGGGAGAGCCTGGGTCAGCAGAAAACAGTTGCCTCTACCATTTCATTTTAGCTTCTTTCAGAATCTTCTTTTTCACAATGAAGAGAGGGCTAGGGATGCAGCCCAGATGATACAGTGCTTGCTTAGCATGGTTATAAGCTTGAGATTCCATCTTATGGTCCAAATAACTTGAGAATGCCTAGTGAGTCTGAGGCCAGCCTGGGATACAGGAGACCCTGTTTCAAAAACAAATAAAAAATATTGAAAAGATGCACAAAAAGTGGTACATCAGTGGTAAGACTTGATCTTCCAATCTTCTACAGATCATTGATTGTAGAGAATTCTGTGAAAAGGAGGGGCCGAGGAGGAAGTACTCTGATACAGAAATAATTTAGAAAGCTGTATTTTCTACAACATCAATTCATTGAGGGTTGTTGTTTTCCCATCTGGGAAGTACTGTTTAGATGATTAGTAAATAACTACAGAGATAGAATAATCTGACTTAAATACAACTCTTTCCATCATTTGGAAACAGGTTTACTTCTCTGTAAAAAAGCTGTAAAAATCCATGACCTAACCATGGAAACTTGGGTAATTCCATGTAAACTACCAGACTTCCACATTGCTTAGATTAAACACAATTAATGCACTGTTTAACATGACACAGTGATATTTTGGGGCAATTAGATAGACAGCAGTTTAGAATATTATCTGCAGGATAGTATCACGAATATCTATTTGTCTCCAACCAATCCCCATAGACTTAGTAACATATCCAAGTAGAAACAAGTAAAGTATAAAACTCAAGTGCCCCCCATTCTCAAGACCATCCCCAGAACACCAACAAAACTGCAGATGCAATTAAAATCCTATGCTCGCCGAGCAGTGGTGGCACACACCTATAATCCTAGCACTTGTGAGGCAGAGGCAGGCATATTTCTGAGTTCGAGGCCAGCCTGGTCTATATAGTGTGTTCCAGGACAGCTAGGGCTATACAGAGAAACCCTGTCTTGAAAAACAAAACAAAACAAAACAAAACAAAACAAAACAAAACAAACCTATGCTCAAATAAAAGTGTAGTTCACTGGCAAACCATTTGCCTAGCATGCACAAAGCTCTGGGTTCATTTGAAACACTGAAACAGTGAAAATCAGCTGGAGGCTACTGAAAATATGGTCAAAATAAAATAGAACCCAAGATTTTCCCAAAGGCAGAATTGATCTCATATTACCATGGAGGATTCGAGAAACCATTACCCAAAGTAAAGCACAAGTCATTTGTGATTTTTTTCTTTTAGTAAAATATGGTTTGGCATGCTTTCATGAATGTGGATTGCCATTCAGTATATTAGCACCATCTTACAGGTGCTCCAAGAGTAATCAGCAATCCTGATAGCTAAAAGGAGGCGCGATCAGAATTCACAACCACTGTCCAGGCCTTTTAGTGTATAAAGAATATACAGTCTCCCTAACATTCCCCGGGCTCTCAAGGTAAAGATAATATTTTGAAAGTAAGAATGAGATGTAGCTCAGTTGGCAGAACTGCATAACGTGCCCAAATCCCTAGGCTCAATCCTCAGCACAGGAAAACAAGGTTGATGG
This sequence comes from Mus musculus, assembly GCF_000001635.26. NCBI lineage: Eukaryota > Metazoa > Chordata > Mammalia > Rodentia > Muridae > Mus > Mus musculus. Next base: position 167,155,551 of record NC_000086.7, on the reverse strand, counting down.
TACAAGCCTATAACCTCAGTACTTGACAGGAGAGGCAAGAGACTCAGAAATGTAAGGCTACTCTCACAAGTTCAAGGCTAGAGTACGTGAAACATAGGGATCAGGAAAATAAATAAAGACAAGGGAGGAGAAAACGGATAAAAGCATGACCAAAGCATGATCGTGTGTGTGTGTGTGTGTGTGTGTGTGTGATAGTTTATTAGCATTCCAGCTCATGAATGGACCAAAGTGTGAATAAACATGAACTGATAAACTACAATGTGCATAAAAACGTCCCAAACACAGTTGACTATACCCTCTGGGGGTGGGGGCTGGGGTGGGGGAACCAAAGACTTCACAGAAAAAAAATGCCAAGAAACTGCAAGACACCAGAATTGAGAAAAAGGTCAGAGGAAATTGAAAGAGGATTCATCTAAAAAGAACAGCAGTGGGACAATGGTTAGGGGTATAGTTTTGTTGGTAGAGTACTTGTCTAGCATCCACAAAACTCTTGGTTCGATCTCCAGCTCCATATAAACTGGGCACAGTAGTGCATGCCTGGAGCCTTAGCACTTAGAACAACGGTTCTCAATCTGCGGGTCACAACTTTTTTTGGGTATGCATCAGAAATTTATATTACAACTCATAACAGTAGCAAAATGAAAGTTATGAAGTAGCAACGAAATAATTTTATGGTTCGAGGTCACTAAAACATGAGGAACTGTATTAAAGTGTTGTGGCATTCAGAAGGTTGAGAACCGCTGCCTTAGAAGATTGAAGCAGGAAGATCAGAAGTCCAAAGTCTTTCTTGGCTATTTAGGGAGCTCCAGGCTGGTCTGGGATACATGACACCTGGTATCACAATTCAAATCAAGTGCTTGGTATGTAGCTCTGTTGGTGGAGTGTTATGCCTGAAACTCTGGGTTCCATGAACAGAACCACAGAAATAGAGTATGATGATCTATGCCTATGATCCCAGCAATTGGGGACAAAGGAAGAGGGGAAATGAATGATCATCTTCAGCTACAGGAGACCCTGTCTCTAAACAAAACAAATGCATCAAAAATGGGAAAGAGAAGCAAATTACAAACATCTACCAGCCGTGGTTATGGTACTTTCCAGTCTGTGATGGTTAATTGTGATCAATAACTTCGTAGGAATTATAGTTACTATGAAAACTAACCTTCGGAATGTTTGTGATGAATTTTCCATATTAGGTTAGTTGAGACATGTAGACCCACTCTAAGTGTGAGCAGTGTCTCTCTGGGCTGAGGACCTGAAGTAAATAAGGGAAAAGCAAGCTAAGCACTCCCCCTTTTGATTGTGGATACAGTGTGAGTAGCTGCCTAACATGTGTGTTGCCAGGGCTTCTGGCTCTGATGGACTGTATTCTCAAGCTGGGAGCTAAACAAACCCACCCTTCCCTAAGTTGCTTTGGTTGGGTATTTTTGTCAAAGCATCAGGAACACCAAGCAACACAGCTCCTGAAATAAAACCTTAAAACGTGATCATGACAAGCATAACAATACTTTGGTAGCACCAATATATAACGCATACACTCTTGACAACTTGTATTAAAATCCTGATGCTGTCATAGAGAAAAGAAAAATGAGACCCAAAATAACAAGTTCAACTGACCATTGGTCTCTCATGACAGTTTTTGATAGACATTAAAATATACTGCTTTAAATATGCATTTTCAGCTCTATTGAGATATTAATGGTGTACAGGAAATGGCATATTTAAAATATATGCTCCGATGAGTTTTGATTTTATATATACACCCGTGGTACTGTCATAGGTGACATATATGATATAGCAATAAACAGAAGAAGACATGGGAAGGTTGGGGAACACAAGGGTGGTAATGTTACAAATTCATTGTTGTTTTGTATGAGTCCTATCTCCCATGCTCTTGCATTTGAATGAGAGAAAGCAGACAATAAACACCACAAAACAAAAGTGACATACGTTAGAAGGTTAGAATGTGCTGTGTGAGATTTGGAAACAAAGAAATGGGTCAATCACTACCTGATGTCATCTTAATGGAGCAGCTCAGATTCTGACAGGCTCATACAAATTGGAGTGAGCTAGTCTTTGACGGTTTTTTCTCTCTCTCAAATTCCTAAGGGCCTTATGGAAATCCACTTTCAACAAGACTTAAAGGAAAAACAAAGCTGCCAGGAATGGCCAGAACTTAAGGAATGAGGTCATCTTTCCCTGGAAATCCCCTTCCCTTTCTCATGTCTGTTAGGCTTAGTGCCCACCTGGAGGAGAGGGGCCATAGGATGAGTACAAGTCTCCTCTGTCCACTGTGAACATCTAGCCAGGATTTTACATTGGGATAACACCTTTCAAATATTTAAAGATCAGTGCCTCGTCCTGATGCCTTGCTCCAGTTCCAGCCATAGACCTGCCAGGGAGGTATATGCACAGCGTTCATTCTGAGCACTCATTGATTCGATTTGGGGAAGGAGAGACAACAGCGGCAAAATGAACTAGAAGTTCCCTTCACTGTGCTCAGACACCTCCTTCCATGCTGATGAAATGGAGCCCCAAATCTATAACCAAAGGATCATGGACACTTGCTTCTTGGTGTCTTTCGGCTGAGATCAGGTTGAAAGAAGAGCATAGGAGATTGTTTCTGTTAGGTAGAAGAATGGAAGCTTGTTTGCCTGCTGTCTGCCTTTACCCACAGTGATCTGGCCCCTGGCCAAGAAGGCCTGGACTTGCTGAGAAGCCTGGTTCCCTGTTCCCAGTGTTTGAGCCAAATTAAAGATAGGGCTGGTACTGGCAGAAGCAGTGAGGCATGAGGCACAGTTTAGCTTAGGAACACGGTCTGCAAACTGCTCATTCCAATATGCTTCGAGATTCTTCTAGCAGCGACTGTCACAGAACTTTGAGTTGTAGAAACAGTTGTGTTTTGTTTTGTTTTGTTTTTTCCTTTAGACAGGAAACTTCCACCACAATGTTCTTAAAAGTCTTTCAAGAAGACATTTGCTTAGAATAACTTACTTATTTACTATATATTCTCTGTTTCTTTGTCTCTCTGCCTCCCTCTCTGTCTATCTCGGTATCTGTCTGTCTGTCTGTCTGGCTATCTCTCTCTTTGTGTGTGTGTGTGCGTGTGTGTGTGTGCGTGTGTGTGTGTGCGTGCGTGTGTGTGTGTGTGTGTGTGTGTGTGTGCATGAATACATCTCCTTCCACCAGGTGGGCCATTGGAATTGAACTCAGGGCATCTGGCATGGTGTCAGGCAATTGGCTTTGCTGCTGACCCATCCCACTGGCTCTGCGGAGTCATTTAAAACATTAAACTGTAGACTAGGACCACAGAAAAGATCCTTTTTAAAGGTTCTTCATTATTATTATTTAGTATTGGGAATTAAACCTCGGTCCCTGTGCGTGCCTAGAAAGTACTGAACCACAAAGCTATCTTCTAGGTTTTTTTGTTTTTTTGTTTTTTGTTTTTTCTCCCGTATTGTCTCATGAGACCCAGGCAGGCCTCAAATTTGAAATTCTCCTACCTCAGCCTCCAGAGTAGCTGAGATTACAAGTTTGCACCACCAGGCTGAACTTGCTCTTACATGCTCACATTCTACAGATCACAAAAAGTTCAGAGACACTGTGACAAGGGTGGGGGCAGAAAGGCACACAATCTCGACTTCCTGGCTTTAAATAGAATGTGATTTCCATTAGGGATTATAGAAAATATACTTCCAAGTACCAGACCTGCGAGTGAAAGTTACTATATGCAAATTATACCTTACAACCTGATGAAGAGGGAAAGTATGCTAGCCAAGTCCTGTCTTGCTTTTGGGTCTGCCAGACTGTGAATCTGGGGACTTTCTGCATTCTGCCTTTCAGAAGCATTGTTGGTCCTCTCCCTGTTGTGTCTTAGGAGGAAGCTGTGGAGTGAATAAACTGTGCAGCACAAAAGCATTAACCATGTGACTGGAAAGAAAGGCTTGTTCAGTTTCAAGCCTGGCAGGGCATGTCAGGAGCTTCTGTGGAATCAATCACTCTTCTCTGATGGAGGGCGTCATATCCCCAACCAGTTCCTGCTTGGGTTGCAGAACACAAAACAAAACTGTTCACCAGTGATGGGAAAAGGACATTTGGTGTTCTTGTTGGCTTCCTGACTAATTATAAAGTGTTAATGTCATTCAAAGGAAACTCCTCTCCCTCGGGATACCGAGAACTAAGGGAGGGTGACAGAAGGTGAGCCAAAGAAAAGACTAGGACCCTCAAGAGAAACACAGAGCAAAACGAATCAACCCCAAGAACTGCCAAAAAAGGAGCCCATTTTTATTTATGAAAGAAAAAAGGACACCCACCTCAGTAACTTAAAAACTATCACCTGCTGAATTGGGTAGAAACAAGAGCTCTTAAACTCATCATAGCTGACGTTCAAAACTGAAAGATGGGTTACTGCAAACTATTTCTCAAATTATAAACTAACAGAATAAGGGGCAGCCTCTCTTTGTAATGTCCATTTTAAACATGTGTACTTGAAAATGGACAATTTCCAAACAGAAGGAATTTGGAAGCAAGAAGACATTCTAGATAATAAAGCTATTAGCTTTCAATAATCAAAAAAAAAAATGTTCTAGCGTACGGAGTCTTTCTTTATTAAGCTGCCTCAGAACAAGATCAGCACAAGATTGCGGCTGTCATTTGTGAATATTCTTTTTCCTTTGAGACAGGGTCTGGCTATGTGGCCTAGGCTAACACTGAACTCATGATCGTCCTTTCTCAGCCTCCGGAGTCCTTGGATTCCATGCTTCTCCTGCCATGCCTAGCGTTATGAAATGATCTTGTAATTAAAAAAATATTACCGTTTATTTGTTTAGTGTGGATGTGTGTGTGTGCATGCATGCGTGTGTGTGGAGGGGAGGGGGGGAAATCAGAGGACAACTTCGGCAGTTGATGTTCTCCTTCTACCACGTGGGTCCTGGGGCTTGAACTCATGTTTTCTGACTTGGCAAAACAAATACCTTTATCCACTGAGCCACCTCATCCAATCTCTTATGAAAAGTCTTAATTTTTTTTTCTTAGTGGTTAAGATGCCATTAAATTCAGGAGCTTCAAATTTCATCTAGAGATGGAAGCTTGTTGGTCAAGAGTAATCAGTTGATTCTCCTACACTCTGGGTTTCATCAGAGGTGAGTTGCCGGGACTACAAGGGGCGCAAGCCCTTCCCTTGACTAGCTTAAAGTTCACAAGCAACATTTCCTTAATCATTTAAGGATTTATTTACTTGAAGATGCTAGCATAAGATTTATTTATTTTTATTTGTGCATATGAATGTTTGCTTACATGTATGTATGTGCACCACATTTGGGCCTGGTGCCTGACTAGGGAAAGATCAAGGTATTGGATCTCCTGGAATTGGAGGGATGGACAATTGTGAGCTGCCATGTGGTTACTTGGAACAGAACCCGCATCCTCTGCAAGAACAGCAATGCTCTTAACTACTGAACCATCTCTCCAGCCTCTTGTTAAAAGTTTTATATGACATGATAGACTACAGAATGGGACATGAAGATCCAGGGAAAAGTGTCCATTTTTATTTTTACATTTTCCAAATAGACAATATGATCTAATAGAATACCCTGAAGCAATGAAGGCCAGTGAGTTCTCCATCTCTCTGTGTAGCATCCTTTCCTCCATGGAGTAGGATAGGCTCTATTTTGGAACGAAGATATTATGACCTACTGTGCAACAAGGTAGTTCAGAGAATTTCTTTAGGGCCAGATACTCCAAAGAGAGTGTTGAATTCTCGCTTTAGGAAATAGGGCTTCTCGTTGCTATGATCCACTTTGAGGATTTAGAGTTCCAGATTCTCTTCTCTGCTGTGCAGAGGAAAGATAAGGAATGTGGGAGAAGAGCAGGAGGACACAGAGGGATTTTGCTTCAGAGGCAGGCTCTTGCAGTGACTTCAGTTGAAAGCACGGCATATGCTGAAGCACCACACTTGGCACAACACAGGCTTAGTGTTCCAGAGACCAGGCCTGTTTTATTCCTTAACACTTGGAATTGTGCTTGCGTCTTAGTCTGTACAGAGACAGTTGAAAGAGAAGAATCCATTTGTTATAATTACATCTTGCTACCCTGACTCAGCATCTTTCCACTCTTTTTTAAGTGTTTGCATATAAGGGTTTTGGATAGTCAAGGCTGGCTTCCATCTTGTTCTATAGATGAGGCTGTCCTTTTTCCTTCCTCTTGCCTCAATCTTTTGGGTGCTGAGATGATAGGCATTATAAAAAATCACAGCATATGTGTTACCACACTCAGTCTATGAGTTGCTAGGGTTAGAACTCAGCAGTTGTGCATTCTAGGCAAATATTCTACCAACTGATTTACATCCCCAGTCTCACATAATTTTTTTATGATTTTATAGAGAGTTGGGGATGGAATCCAGTGCCTAAGCACACCCTGTACCCATGAGCCCTACTCCCAGCCTCTTTCAGTGCTGTCAACATTCTGTGTGTTTCCCCAGTTCCTTTTGTTTTGCTCTCTCCTTTGTCTTCACTGGAGCTCTTTGAGACAGGGTCTCACTACGTAGCCTAAGCTAGTGAGAATGTTCAACACTGCTTCAGCCTTCTCTGTGCAAGGATTACAGATGTGAGCCACTACAGCTCGCATCCCCACCCTTTCTGATATCAAGTTCGCTCATCATCGTGTTTTCATGCTTCACGTTAATTTAATTCCCATAGATGGTCTAAACAATACTTTCTGGTGTCTCAAACTCTTTAAAAAATGCAGGTCAAGATATTATAAGGGCCAAATACGTTCATTGAATACAATAATCACCCAGTTAAGGTGATAGGTTATTTCTCCACTGGTGAAATGAGCCAATTCAAGCCATATTAGATTATATTAAAGGCAGGTTTATTGGGAAGCTGCTCTCAGAGAAGTTTGCTGAGCCCAAGGATTGAGACCAGCGGAGTCACCATGGGGAAAAGGGTGGGGGAGAATGAGAGACAGGGGGAGTGCAGAGAGAGAGGGGGGGAAGAGAGAGCACAAAATATCTGGATTATATGGGGAGGAGACTCTGAGGGAAGTGCAGCCCAGCCCCTGGGTTTTGGGGCCAGGGTATGCCAGGTAGGAATTGAGGGATGCTGAGAGAACTTGAAGGCCAGGTCTGATTGGATGTATAAAATATGTATCTCAATCCCTTGTCCTGGGTCTGAAACCAAACAAAAGGGGCTAGATATTTTAAAGTATCTTTAATGGTGTATTAATTCTCCACATTTAGAAGTGGTGAGGCATGTCTGCAATCCCAACATCTGGGATGTAGAGGCATCAGAATCAGGAGTTCAAGGCAAGCTACTTAGTGAGCTCAAAGCCAGCTTGGGGACCTGTCTCAAAAAGAGTGACTGTGAGGCTGAAGAGATAGCTTGGAAGTTAAGAGCACGTGCTTCTTTTGCAAAGGAACTGAGTACCCAGTACCCATGATGGGTGGTTGACAACTGCATATAACTCCAAATTCATAACAATCAGATGCCTTTAGTCTCCATGGGTACATACACACATGTGCACACATACAACCTAAACACACATACACAATGAAAAATTAAGCTATCCAGCAGTCATTGTTTGGACAATAGTGCATTCCACTCTTCTTATCTTCCATTTCCTCACATCAGACCATACATGATCCCATAGTGATCCTTCAAAGTGAAAGACCAACTGAACTGAAATTTATGGCACAGATCTGAGCTAAACAGAATGTTCGGGAAGGAGTACCATAAGGCTTTGTGCAACTAGGACATGGTTCTCCCTAGCACCAAATTTACTATCATGAAAACTGTATTGCTTCAAGAAAACACAAAGAGCCGGAAACAGTGGTCAGGAGCATCAGAAGCACACGGTCTTTAAAAGCTTTTCTTCCTTTTACACAAGGGCTGGTCCCAGTGCCCACACTTTTACTTGTCTGGCTTCCAGACACACCCTGGAGTCCAAGAGCATAGAACCAAGTGTCTTTGGCATCCAATGGGATTCGGGTGCTTACATCATGAAGAGAAAAATAAACAACAAGAACCCTTTTAGCTAAGCTCACAGGCCCACTGCCTCTGCTAGGAAATGGCTTAAAACCCCATTCTCCCTTCTAGAATATCGAAGAGTAGAAGGGATTTGAAACAACCCAGACCTTTTATGTTCTACTGGGCATGGGACCAGTGGGCATACAAAGCCTCTGCTCAGAACTGTGAACATCCTAGCCCTAGAGAACAGAAATGATCATGAGCACAGTTTTTTTTTCCCTCCATTTCTGGGGGGCATGCCAAACTCCTTCTCTCCCTGTTTCTTCCATATGGGCTACTTTGACAGTCTTGGTCCCTGTGGTTCTCAATTCTCCTCCTACTGCAACACTAATTCCTGTCTTGGGTACATGCACAGCTCTACCGTGGAAAGTACCACATGTGCTGTGACTCAATCCTAGCATCTATGAGAGTTCATCTTTACTGCCAGCCTAACAGGATTTAGCCTCATCAAGGAGACGCAGCCCAGCATTTGTCTATGAGGGAAGACCCACCCTGAATGGTAGCAGTCTGAGTCCTTCAGCTAGGATCTCAGACTAAATGAAGGGAAGAAGTAAGCTGAGCTCTAGCATCCATCTGTGCCTCTGCATCCTGTCTCTGATACATGGCCATAGTGTACCAGCTCCTTCATTCACACTCCTTTCTTCATCTGCCTTCCCTAACATTCAGTACTAAAGCAGCGATTACACGAACTGGTGAAATGAATCAGGATGCTGGATATAGGGTTTTTCCTTTGCTGGGTGGGTAGGTGGGGGCACTATCACCCTTTCACAAGGCTATGCACTTTATAGCCTCCCCGCCCCGTTCTCAGAATCTAGCAGGAAATCTTTTAATTTCTGACACCAAACAGCAGCAGCAGCCGTCCCCACTTCCTCAGAGTCTCTTTGGTACTCAGGTTAGCCAACGAAATACCTTAGGCAATTGGAAGCCATCCTAGTCTCAGATTTCCTTCTATTTTGAGCTTCAGATATGTAACAGTTAAGAAGAAAAGAACAAATTTTGCTGAAGGCTTTGTGCAGTTACTCTCACTGCTTTACAGCCCATCTGGGTATATACAATTTACTAAGGCTTCATCAAAGATTTTAGCTGGAAGTATTATCCCAGGCCCTGCCTGCAACAGAACACACACACACACACACACACACACACACACACTGGTATTCTGCTAAGAAGTCAATGTTTCTTTGTTGTTTTATTTTCTTTGTGTGTCTGTCTCTTTGTTTCTCTCTCCCCTTCCTTCTCCCTCTCCCCTCCTCACTCTCACTGAAAGAATGACACGCCAAGGAAAAATTCCCCCATCAAATTGGGATTTGATGTCAGGTGGAGGCAAATGAGAATTGCAGAGTGACTTCCTAGATGTAAGGCAGCAGGAAAAGGACTGAAAGGGGTTTGGCATTGTTCAATAGAACAAGATGCTGCAGTACACCCGACTCTGAGTTACAATGGTCCCTCACCGGCAGCTCGAGCCCAAGACTTTCTAAATTTTCAGATGAGGCAACTGATCTCCTTTCCTAGGGGGAGAGCTCTTCAGCTCTCTCAGAAAGAAGAAGCAACTTTGCCCTTCCGGATACAAACCATCAAGTCTCAGATAGGGAGGAAGTCTGGCTGAAGCTACTGTGGGGGGAGCAGAAGCAAAGAAACTTGAAAATACAATTTTTCACATGGGCTTCGCGAGCTAACCGAAGGGATCAGAGTGAGCATGGGCCTTGTACGTTTTTCTTTCTTTCTCTCACTAGAGAGAAAGGCCTACAGGAAATGTTTTAACCAATTTCAGTGCTGTCTCAAGAGTGCCCAGGGTCAGTATAGCAATTTAGAGAACCGGTTGCTAACAACATCAACTCTGACCCACTCACATCCCCAGCAACCAACCCACTCACGTCCCCACTCAACCCCACTATGTAAACTGACAAACTGATTTTAATGATTTCTACCCAGAAAGGTAAGAAGACATTTTTTTAAAGTTAATTTTTCCATACTCATTTTGAATTACCAAAAAACCGAAAGACAGAAAGTTGAATGGGTATGTTATAAGTAAATACATGTTGATTGTCCTTAATCTGGAAATTCAACATCTGATATTGTTCAAAATCTAAGACTTTTTTTTGAGAACCATTGTGATACCACAAAAAAAAATGTCACATCTCACCTAATGGGTTCCATCACAGTCAAAATGAAGGGACACTAAATTATTGTATAAAACCATCTTCAGCCTCTGTGTATATAAAAGAAACAGAAATAAATTTCATGTTTAGACTTAGGTTTCAATCCCAAGATATATTGGTGTATATATGCAACCAGTTCAAATTCAGAAGAAAAAAATCCCAAACTTAAACCACTTGGGTTCCCATCATTTTTCATAAGGGACATTTAGCCTGCATAGCCAAATATTACTGGTAGAATATAGAGGACTCTGAGTATCCTCTAGAGAATTCTTCTAATTTTGCTAAATGTTTTCAATTTCTAATAATAAAATGTCAGGAAAAAAATCACGGGCAAAACAATCACATCCTGTTGTCTGAATTAATGACTTATGCTTCAAAAGCCAACCGTGGTGCTGAGTTTATGCAGGTGCCCCGTAGTCCGTGTGATAAAGTCTCTGCCAATTTTCTTCCACATGCGTAAATGCTTTTCATTCATTTACATTTTGATGCTCTCCACAATCCCGAGAGTTTTTTAAAGCAATTATTTTAAGCTGGGAAAAACATGAAAATTAAAAACAAACCATTTTCCCCTAGGATATAGCAGCTCTGGTTACTTAAGAAAAAAAGTTACCAGACATGATGGTCTGTGCCTATAATTTAGCTCTCTAGAGGTGAAGTCTGGAGGATCGGGGAGTTCAAGGCTATTTTAGGCTACAAAGACAGGAAAAAAAAAAAGGGAAGAGTACCCTATATCTTTCAGAAAAGCTACCCTGATTTATTTTTCTGTGATCTCTGTGGCAACTGGAGCAGGACTCTTCCTATGGTGCTTGTGGGAAATCTCCCAGACTAGATTACAACACCCTTAGTACAGGAGCAAAGTCTTAGCTGATTTTGTCATTTAGGATGCAGTGGGCTACTGGAAAAAAGCTTCCTTGTCTAAGAATGGATTTGCTGCATCTACTTGTAGAGACACAGGCCTAGGGCCTATAGTAATTCCAATACTACACTACATGGCTTAGCACTTAGAAACCTGACTAGAGGCAACAAAGGAATGAAGACAGGACAATGACACAGACACACAAACAGAAAAGCTGGGTTCAGGTTGACTGCACATGCTCTACTTGAATGGTACCAACTACCATACAACCCTGACTCCCAGTGCATTTACTATAAACAGGATAGGGGAAGGAGTTAGTTACCCTTGGTGGGAGGTGTCTGTAGGCCAGCAGTCTAAGGCTGGAAACATCTAAGAGGAGGATGAGGATGCTGTAGTTGCTAGTTTTTTGCACACATTGGTTAATCTTTTATAAATATTTGTACTTGCACACACTGTCAAATTTTGAACTCAGACCCAAAGAAGGCTCTTTCCATGGGTTTGAAACACTAGACCTTGGCATGACCGTGGCCATGTCAACAACACAAGCCCTTCCCTCAAGACTTCTCTCTTTACAAATTCAACCTTCTGTGGCTCACCTCATCTGCATATCGCAAAGTTAGGCTCCAAGTACTGAGGATGAAATAGCAGGTTAGAGCAAGAGCCTCTCTACCTCTGCATTCCCTGAGCTCACTGAGTGACTCCAAAGCACCCCTAAGTCCCTTTCCTCCCCACCGAACTCCTGATGGACTGTTGTTTTATGGCAGGATGGTAAAGTCTCCTGAGTATTAAAAACACCAAGAGCACCCGAGTTAAGGTTCTACTGGTCCTCAGTTTTGTTTCCACTTACCTGTCATTTGATTCTCAGGACCATCTACTCTAGTGCTTCTCACCCTTCCTAATGCCGTGACCCTTTAATACAGTTCCTCATGTTATGATGATCCACAACTATAAAATTACTTTGGTACTATTTCATACCTGTAATGTTGCCACTGTTATGAGCCCTAGTGTAAATATCTGACTCCAAAGGGGCCATCTATGACTCACAGGTTGAGAACCACTGATCTACTAGCTTTCCAGTGCACAAAATTATCATGTAAATCTGTTCTCTACTAGCAGCTCTTTTTGCCTCTTGGGAGACAATTGACATGCCCAGAAATATTTTTGGTTGCCACATCTGGAAGTGGATCCTACTGGCACCTAGCAGGTTGAGGTCAAAGGTTCTAAATGCTGCCTCAAATCTTACAGTACACAGAATATACTAAGCCCACCTTCCCGTACAAAGGTGGACCATGTTGGGGTTGTAGCTTAATTAAGAGACGGCTTATCTAACATGATCAAAGTTCTGGGTCTGACTCCAAACAGTGCATAAAACAGGACAAGAGGCACACACCTTTAATTCTAGTACTTGGAAGATAGAGGAAAAGAGCTCAGAAGTTCAAGGTAATTGTCTAGAACATAGCCCAAAGCCAACCTAGGCTACATGAATGAGATACCATGTAAAGATAGATAGATAGATAGATAGATAGATAGATAGATAGATAGATAGATAGATAGATAGATGGATGGATGGATGGATGGATGGATGGATAGATAGATAAATGAATGAATAAATAAATAAATAAATAAATAAATAAATAAATAAGAAAGAAGTCCAACTTCAAGTATCCAAAGTGCTCAGATTGAAGCACCTGACTCTATTATAGCTGTCAGACTACCTAGGTTTTCTAAGGCTGGAAAAGAGATTTAGTAGTAGAGTTCTTGCCGACCATGCACAGCGTACTAGGTTTAATGTCTAACACCTCTACAAACATAGTAACAGACAAAGATGGGTCTAGGGTTTCATGGTCAAAGTAACTCCTTTGTTTCCATTTCTCTAAACATATAGTACATATGCTCAGACCTCATATAAAGAGCTACACACCCATGTATTCCAGCGTACATGTGAGTCAACTGTTGTTACAGGTCAAACTGACTTCAGTAAATGACATTCAACGGGGATTTTTCTTTGCACGAGGCATCTTATATACAGGGACTAATGTTCTCATCACAATCTGGAGAAAGTAGAGATTCTAAACTTGAAAGCTATTTTATATATATATTCCATGTTTAATTAAGAGTTTGAGACTTTAGTTTTATTTTGAAGACAGGTTGCCTTAGCTCCCTTATAAATTTGTGTTATTTAACATGCAATTAGTAATGTCCCCTTCATTTGAGAAACTTAAATCCACCTTTTCTTCTCTCAGTGTGAAACTGATGTCCCAAACAAGCATAATCATTCACAAGTCATGCAAATCCTCTTTTCTCAGCTCAGCAAGCATCCATCAAATACTTTCTAAGGAGAAGCATCAATTACTTCATAATATCAGAACCATGCTATATATTTGTGGTTATACATAATTTAGGCAACTGTGTGGGAATGGCAACTTTGGAAAGCTCCAATGACTGATCTATTAATATAATATTGAATGTCACAGTTAAAAAAGGAAGGTGCTAATATAGAGTGTTGTTGGATCCAGCCCAGTTCTTGGCATAAGGTTGATTGCTTGATAAACATGGATGATCAAAGAAGTAAGGGAAGCATAACAAGAAGCAACAAATGGATGTGACCTTTAGAAGACAAATCCAGTGTTTGCATCTGCAATTGATATGTTCTCTAACAGCAGACGAAAATGTTTTTAGCTGACTTTCATTTTATCCTTAAGACATGGCCATACATAGTTTTCATATTCACATCAACATTTCTTTTCTTGTGAGTAAAAATTACAGTTTTTCTTCTAGACAGAATAAAAGTGTTCAAATAGAAAATATTTAATGGTTAGATTTTTTTCTTGAGACAGGGATTTGCTTTGTAGTCCTGGCTGGCCTGATACTCACATATATTCACCTGCCTCTGCGTCCAGAGTCCTGGGATTAGAGCCATTTGCCACTATACTTAGCTCAAAAATTTTTTAAAAAGCATTTTTGTTTTTGTCAGCATCTGGGCAAAAAATGCACAGGATAAACTTTTTGTTAACACATAGAGCTGATGGCTCATGATATTACTTTATTTTCTTTTCCTCCTTCTGAAGTGGAAATTTCAAGGTTTTTTAGAAAGTTGAATGGATGGCGTTTTGCTGGAGCAAACATGTGAAGGAATGTTTAGCTTAAGTGGACACGGGTAAAAGGATGTTCTGCTAAAGCAAGCATGTGAAAGGACACATGACAAAGGATTCTTCGATGACGACATGCATATATTGGTCTGCCTTACATCGTGTAGCTGAGCTGTATTCATTGGGATACCATAGAGAAAGGCACCAAAAATCTTCTGGAGGTGTAATGCAGTTTCTTGCCACTTCTTCCTTCCTTCCTTCCTTCCTTCCTTCCTTCCTTCCTTCCTTCCTTCCTTCCTTCCTTCCTTCCTTCCTCTCTCTCTCCCTCTATCTCTCTCCCTCTATCTCTCTCCCTCTTTCTTTCTTTCTTTCTTTCTTTCTTTCTTTCTTTCTTTCTTTCTTTCTTTCTTTCTCTCTTTCTTTCTCCTTAACTTCCTTTTCTTTTCAGGTCTCAAGTAGCACAAGTTGGCCTTGAACTCCTGATATTCCTGCCTATGCTTCTAGAATGTTGGTATTATAAGCCTGTACCAACACACACACACACACACACACACACACACACACACACACACACACTCACACACAGCTTGGATTTTTCTTCTTTTGATTGGTTTGTTTTCTTTAATATGTATGATTATTTTGCTCACAGGTATAACTCTGTACTGTATGCATCCTGGAGCTGGAGTTATGAATAATTGTGAACTGCCATGTGGTGACTGGGAATCAAACCCAGGTACTCTGAGAGAACAAGTGCTCTCAAACATGGAGCCATCTTTCCAGCCCAGGATTTTAGTTTTTAAAAAGAGTTTTGGTGATCATCTATGGTCGCCTGGCTCTGTCTTTGGAGGGAAGCTGACATCTGTAGGTATTTTGTATCTATCTGATGACAAGGGACTGACTCAGGAAGAGACGGTAGTCATTGAAGAGGGAATATAGCTTATTCGGGTCAAAGATGATTAAGAGTTATAGCTCCGAGATCATAGAAGATGAAGTTGTGGATATCTAAATCACCCCAAGAAAAGAATGTGAGAGAAAATGGTTGATGGGTTTCCTAAAGATAAGGACTGGAAAGGATCAAGCTAACACTGGATAAAAATGAAAGAAAAGGAGTCAGTATTACAGTCTATAGCATATTGGGGAATGCATGGAAAGACAAGCTGGTAAGCTGAGTCTACAGACTCAAAGAGGTCAGGGTTTAATAGTTAGAGAATGCTTAGGACATGGGAAGATATCTGAGAATCAGGAAGTTAAACATAGGACACCCACTCTGAGCTTTGAGAACAAGGATGTCATTAGAAGTTTTTGTAGAATGACTTCTGAGTTGCCATTTATGGGGAGGCTGGGTTGTTGTAGACAGAAGGCAAACAAGCAGAGGAGAAAAGGGAGATTTCTTTTCTGAAGAACCAGCACTTCCTGGAGTGGAAGTTGAAGAAGAGAATGTTGTGATCAGAGAGTGAAGGAGCAGGCCACTGTTTTTGTTGTTGTTGTTTTCCTTTTCTGTTTGTTAAAATAATATTCTCAAAGTCAAAGGGTTGGGACCTAGATCTGGATTGTTAGCCAAATTTTGTAAATAAAGCTTTATTGACACACAGCCCTATTCACTTGATGATGGATTTTTTCTGGGGCTACCTTTAAAGACAGGAGGGGGGGTGAATAAGTGCAACAGTGAAGGAAAAAAATGTTAACTCTTAGGCCCTTTAAGAAAAATGAGTTAACCAAATTCTTGGTCAATTCTCTCTAGAAATTTGGGAAACAAAACAACTCCTGATACTACATTTGATGTTTCTAGCCATTTGCTTTCTTCTTCTGACAAAGCAGAAGTGCCCCCGGTCCTGCTAATAGACCCATCCTTACTGCTATTTTGAAGGACTATTTATTCTACTACAGAGTAAGTCAACGGTACTCTTCATCAAGATGAATGTTCCTCTCCATTGTAGCTACAAACTAGTAAATAGTAAAGCAACCCCTCTTCTGCCATTTGTATAGGCTTTGCATCAAGGATGTTTATGGCCACATTAATGAGCAAATGGGAAAATCTGGAGATTTAAGTGACAAGGAAGTACTTTTGTGACTGCCTTTGTCCTATCAAAGTGAATCAAAGTTAATAGCTTGTGGTTGGCTTGGCAGTTCACAAGAAAGGGAGAGGTCGTCAGAGAATCAAAAATCAGAGTTTCCTGTTTTTGAAGATGTATTTCAATAATATCACTGAGGGCTTCAAAGACAAAAACGGCTGTTTGCCAGGGCCAAGGCAGCCCCAAATGCCTTTGCTTGCTTTAATGTGATGCTGAAGGGTCAAGGAACCCTTTCCACTGCTTTCTTCTCGCCGCTCCCTGCTGCTGTTATTTTGTTGTTGTTGTTATACTATTGAGATTCATGCTGAAAATTCAATTAAGTACTCCCAATTTTGACTTTCTTGGCCTAAGTAAGTCATTATGGAGAAATTAGGAAAGATTTGTAACACCAGAACATTTTTAAAGTCGTAACTGGCTACATACACACAAGCATGGTGGAACAGCAGTTTGGTAAACGGATAGGTAATAGGTCTATCCTGATTTCTCAGTTCATGTTTTTTATGTTGTGATATCAACATTCTTCTCATTTATCCCGTTAGAAAATGAAAAGGTGCTTCTTAGGGTACTGTAATCTGCCTTACACACCTTACTCCTGCTTATTATTAGACATAGCCCACACTCTGTTCTTCTTTAATTTCTTCTTTATTTTTTCTTATTGTATTTATGTGTATGTATATGTATATGTATATGTGAATGTGTATGTGTCTGTGCCTATAAGTTCATGTAGGTGTCCAATGAGTTCATGGATCCTCCAGAACTTCAGTTATAGGCAATTACGAACTACCTAATATGAGTACTAGGAAGAGAACCCAGCCCCTTTGCAAGAGCAATATATACTCTTAATCACCAAGCTCTCTCCGAGTCCACCTACCCACCTCTGCTTTTTTCTGTTTATTTGAGACAGATTCTCATGCAGCCTAAACTGGTCTTGAACAGTCTATTTAGTGGAGGCTGGACTTAAATTTCTGATTCTCCTGCTTCTAAGTCCAAAGTGCTAGGATTACAGAACTCATCACCATGCCGAGTTTTATGTGACGCAGGGGATCAAACTCAAAATTTCCTGCATACTAAGCAAATACTTTACCAACTTAGCTACATCCTCAACCTGACCCACGCTGTCTTTAAATTATGGTAGTTAGCTACTATTGCCCAACTCTGAGGCCAAAGCTATATTCTTGGACTTCTCTGTCTTTGCCACTTGTGTTCTTGTGTTCACAACTATGACTTTGATGTGATTGGTAAGTCTTCCAAATAAATCCAACAATATTAGTTTTTTTTTTTTTTTGAAGAGTTGGACCTGCTGTGCCAAGCTGGAGGATTACAGTCAACCTGTATTACATCCTTCAGTACAGAATTCTGCAAAGTCCATTCACAGAACAGATGAAAAAAATTGAGCTTTGAGTCAAGACCTATGTGGCCACTACAAACAAGAATGGTTTGATCTTCTGCCACAATTTAATTTAGAACTTTGAAAAGATAGATTTATTTCATTTTTAAATACGGGTGTTTTTTTTTTTTCTCAAAATGTCTATGTGCTTCATGCCTGCCTGGTGCCCAAGGAAGCCAGAAGAAGGCACCAGATGCCTTGAAAGTGGGATCCCTTGGACTTTCAGGTGGTTGTGAGCATTCATATGAGTGCTGAGAACTGAACCTAGGTTCTATGCAAGGATGTTAGTCTCTCAACAGCCAGGCAACCTCTGTAGTCACTCCAATAATATTCTTGAAGAAGACAGGGTTCTTGGGAATCTCTTTTGGATGTGCGACTTTAGGCTAAGATGAACTTAAAATGTTCCCTTATAAACTGCATTGGCTATAGAAGCTATGTTGCCTGATTTTTAACACTTGATCTTTCTTAGCCAAAAGGCCTAGAAGCAGTGTTGTCTGATTTTTTTTTAATTTGAAAGATATGCAAGAACAGATATCTATAGAATAAGAAATTTCTAATGGCACTGTTATAATTTGTGTCCTCTGAGTTTTCTATAAGGAAATAGTTTCCTGGGATTATTTTTTTTCCTATATAAGTTAGATATGAAGGTCTGTAAACTTCACAGACCAGACATTGTTTCCAGGACATCACACAAATAGCCTCAAAAGGGAAAATTCTGTTCATAATAATATCAGGTGAAGGTATACAATCTCAGTACTACAAGGAGAGGGCTGGCTAACTGTGAAACCTGGAGATGGTGTACCTGCCATCATCACTATAATCATACTTTTTGAAGTATACATCAACCATCTAGGTATATAGGCAGTCACCAGCAGGGCTCCAATGATGTTTTAGGTAAGATTTTCTGGGGCTGCAGATGTAGCTAAGTTGGTAGCATGCTTTTGCACAGAACACACAAAGCCCAGAGTTTGAACTTCAGTGCCACATAAGGTGGAAATGGTAGTGTACTTCTGTAATTCTAGCACTCAGGAGGATCAGAAGTTCAAAATCATCTTCAGGTACATATAGAAGTCAAGCTGAAATACATGAGATCCTGATACAAACAAAATGAAACCAAAAAATAAAAGAGATTTTTTTTCTGCATTAAAGTCAATGCATATTTTGTCTGTTTGAAACAGGGCAACAAGTTGGTTGCCATATTCAGTCCTCCTGAGAGATACCATCATGTCCATCTAGAAAGCTTTTGCATAATCATATAGAATATTTTTAGAGGTGCTTATGGACAAAAATTATTTATCATTTTAATGATTTAAAATGAATGATTACTAGTCAGACATACCCTATCAGCGTTTAGTACTGAACTGTCTCTGAAACATCAGTTCATTCTGTTTAAACTCCAAACGGATGGGGATTTATATCCTCACTTGAACTTTGATTTTCCATGCTAATTCATCAACAAAAGGAATTGAGACACAGTCATGAACTTTAGCTATTAGCATTCACCATGGCGATTACCTAGATGACTGTAAAACATCATAACAAGAGGTAATAGCCTAGTCCCATAAAATCAAAATTATAATGCCTTGCAAATTATTGTTGCTGAAAATCAGCACAACCCACACATCATGCTAATTATGAGCAATAATTACTCATGCAGATGACTTTCCTAAGTAGTCCACAGACTTCCATCAGGGTTTCCTACTTGCTACAGTCACAGCATTTTCCTAACTCTAAACATAATGTGGACTCAGGACAGAAGATCATGGTCTACACACTCTTGGTATGACTTCTTAGAGCAAAGTTAACATTAGGTAAGTTTTCAGAATAGTTCTGGGATACTAATAGAATGTCACTGGCATTGGTTCTTTCTTCCTCAGTCACTCTAATTAGAAGCTTGTACCAACTGATATGTAGTTTTAGTTTATGGGTTTTTTTGTTTTCCTTTTGAGGTGAGATCTTTCTGTATAGCCCAGGCTGGCTTCCAACTTTTAGTCCTCTTGCCTTAGCCACCCCACGATTTGGTATTACAAGAGTGTGCCACCATATCTGGCACTTTCTTTCTTAATAGGACCATACTAAACATCATGTGCTATCTTTTTTTAACCTAACAGCATATTGTGGGCATCCATGTGTATTATTACTAATATATGTGCCTTAACAAATGGTGGTATAATATCCAACTGTATCTGCAGTAGTTTAACCAGTTGCTTCCTGATAGTTACATTCATTCCAGATCACCTCCTTACTTGTAGAAACACTTTTGTGATGGTTAGTTTTAATTGTCAGCTTGACACATCCTAGCGTCACCTAGGAGGAGAGTCCAATGATGAATTGTCTAGATCAGGTTGGCCTGTGGGCATGTTTACTTGTGTAAATTCCTAGAAATAACTTAAATAGTTCACTTGGAGTCTATTTTCAAACTGTGGGATTTGTTGCTGAATTGCTTATCCCCAAATCGTTCCAGCTTACACTTTCTTATTTTTAAACTATAAATGTCATTATAACTCCTTTAAAGCCATTGTTATAGTTAAGGCATATGCCATTACTATTTAGTACTTTGCCCCATTTTATGAAATACTTCAAAAAGCCCTTGGTATTTTTTTTTTTAACCAATAAAGAGATGGCTCAAATATACTAGGAATGGTTGTCAAGTTTGAAAACTGAAGGTTAGGGAAGATATTCTCTCTAAACAACTAATGAGTGAGTAAAAGAAAGTGCAAATGAGTGAAAGAAAAAAAGCATCTCTGGAATAAGAATTATTGCCAGGTTGTGGTGGCCACACCTTTAACCCCAGCCCTCGGGTGACACAGGTAGGCAGATCTCTGTGAGTTCACGGTCAGCCTGGTCTACAAAATGAGTTCCAGTACAGCCATGGCTGTTACACAGAGAAACCCTGCCCGCCCCCCCCCCCAAAAATAAACAAAAAAAAAGTAAATGAAAAGAATAAACAAGCAAACAAACAAATATTATAACTAATTCTGGATGTGGTAGCTTATGTCTGTAATTCCAATAAAAACAAAACAAAGCTTTTGAAGTGGGTGGATTTCTTTTTTACAATTTATTGCTTCTCCCAGACCCCCAACTTGGAGACAGAGTCTTACTGTGTAGCCCTGCCTAGCCTGGAACTTACTAAGTAGATTAGACTGGCCTTGGATTCAGAGATCTGCCTCTTAAGTGCTGGCATTAGAGCTGTGGTCCATCATGGCCAGTGATTGACCCACTCTTAGGAGTGTTTTCCCTTTCTGAATAAGGTGTCTCTACTTCTATTTCTATATAACAAACAAAAAGCAAAAGGCAAAACAAAACCACAGTCTAATATGCCCCATATCCAAGGAAAGACATGATGCACTCAGCGAATCACACACTGTCCCATTGAGATGTCATCTTCTACTTTAATTTTAATGAAAGTGGCCTTTCCTCCTTGATGCTCAAATTGTTCTTCTAGACACAGTTTGGTTTGGTTTGTCTGGCTTCATAGGGGTGGTGTTATTTCATGTCCGGAAGTAAACCTGATAGCTATCTTTGTTCTCAGAATTTTCTTGTTAAATGAGGCTACAGTCACTACAACATTTTAGTTTTATACGCTGCTTATTCTACCATTGATGGTTTTCATTCCAGTGAGGTAATTGCTCTGGCTTTTGTAGAAATCCTATTGTGAATTTGAATGGGGCCTCCCTACACCTTCCAAGGGGGCCTGCTTTTGATATGTTTGCTGTGTATAACCGATAAACTCTGATCTCTGTCAAATTTGATCTTTGCCCAGCATTCTCCTCAGAAATCCCTCATCAGAATCCCCCTGAGCGTAAACTGAAGTGCGATTTCCCAGATAAAGTCTAGGTCTTCTGAATCAGATTTTCTTCTGGGGAAACAGGGGCTTGGTTGGCCTCTAAACTTGATACTGATGTTGACCTTGAAAGTGTCATCTTCCCGCTTGACTTCCAGAGTCCTAGGAGAAGGCATAACCACCACAACCAGTCCATGAACTGCTGTATTCCAAACACATGACTTTATGCTTTCTCGGTAAGCATTCTACCATCTACCAACAGGGTTACACCTCAGACTCCTCCTCCTCCTCCTCCACCTCCTCCTCCTCCTCCTCTTCTTCTTCTTCTTCTTCTTCTTCTTCTTCTTCTTCTTCTTCTTCTTCTTCTCTTCCCCTCCTCCCCCCTTCCGTCCCTTTCCCTTTCTCTCCCCTTCTCTCTTTTTGAACACAGTCTTACTCTTTATCCCAGACTGATCTTGAATTCATGACAGCCTTACTGCTTCCAACTTACAAGTGGTAGGCCTTCAGGCATGAACCACGATGGTTGACTTCAATCTGAATTTCAAAGGCCATCCCTTCTCATTCTCTCTGAACACATACACAAGTGTGGGCTGTGTGGCCTTATCTTACACCCAGGGTCTTCTCTTGTGCTCCCTCACCAAATTCTTCAGCGTCTTTATTTTGTCCACTCAGAAACTGCCTCCTGTATGGATTACAAAAGTGTGCTTTCCTATGAAGGAGCGTGATCTTTCGATGTGCTTTAAGGCAAGGGGACAGAAAGCAGTTTCCATGTGAAGCTGTCAGATTCTATCCTGAGCCTCAGGCTGACCCATAGATGGGTTGAGTCATCCACAGGAAGGGTGATGAGGTCAGCTAGCCTGAACTGAGAAACGTCAGACCCAACTAAGTCAAGCCATATTCTTGGACCCATAAATAGTTTCAGGATGAAACAGATGATTTACTGATATCAGAACGTCCAGACTAGTTACTTTGGTTATCTCTTTGGGTATGTGGTATCTGTTCTTGAGACTTCACGCATTACTCTTAAACACTTTGTGCATTGTCCAAGCAGACTGGGACTGCCCCAGACTTTGACCTTGATGGCTTTTAGTTCATGACTAATTCCAAGAACATAGATTATGTGATTAGTCAGGCCTCGGAGAAGAGGAAGCTGCTGACTAGAAGCAATTTGCAAGAATAAGGGGAAATACAGATACAGAGGCCTGAGAAGGCAGAGTGTGGAATTTTGGAAATTTTGCTTTTGTAGAACTCACCATTCCATGATGATAACACATATGTTAGGTGGGGAAATAAAGACATAAAAACTGAGCCACCCTTGCTGGCATATGCCTATAATCCTAGCACATGGAAGATGTAGGCAGGAGGGTTAGGAATTCATTCTTGTCTTTTAAAAATATAGAGAGAACTAACAAACAAACTCGATATAGAAATTGAATATTTCCAACTTCAAGACTTTACCCTTAGACTATTTTAGTGTTTAAAAAAGCATAAGTGTTGGTGATGAAGTATGATGTTGCTTTATTTGGAACGGGGAAGCAGAGAATGATGGAAGGCAAAAAGGCTTTTCATGGGTCAGGGATTTGAGTCAGTCAATGTCCGAGGGTTGCAACTCAATTCTGAATTTATAGTCAGAGTCTTTGTGAACTTATAGCTTTTGTTTGTAAAGGGAAAGCAGCAGTCTAAAAATCAACATTCAGCTTCTATTTGATTGACCTAGATTTCTTTTAGCTTTGGCTGATTACCGAAGCATTAGCAAAATGCTTCCCCACTAGTGTAGACATTTAAGCTGAAAATCCAATATGCAGGCAATTAGAATCAATGTTCACTACACAGGAATAAGTGATAGCTCAGATGTTTTCCTGCACACAGAGCAGGGGTGGGGTGGGGTCGAGCGGGATGAGGGAACCCAAAGCCATACTCTGACATAGTTTTATAAATATTGCCTCATTTTAGACCACTCCAGCAATGCCATCAGAAAGTAGGAAAGATAAAACACAAATTCTAAAATGTAATTCAAGAGTGCTATGCCTAGTTGTATCCCTTTGATATTTGAGGTTCCAAGGTATGGAGGTGGCTAAGTGGATAAAAGCACTTGCTGAACAGGCCTGGTCATCTGAGTTCCAGCCAGGGAACCCACCGTGGAAGGAGAGAAATAGCATCCTCTGACCTCCACGTCTGCACGCCTGCATTCACACATACAGACATTTCCCATGCATACAGTAATTAAAATTAAAAAGAAAATGCACACGTGTGGTTAAGAGAAAAATAATAGTAAATGTTAACAATTGACAAAATGAAATATTAAAGCAATACCATTGTGCTCATTTAGTTTGCCTATGTGAATATTGTCTCAACAGGCAAAAAGTGGAAATTAATGGTAGGTAAGTTATTAGAAATAATTAAGTAAGGGAATTTAAAACTTAAATTTCCATCGAGTGTGATGATCCTTGCACCTGGGAGGTTCAAAGCCAGCCTGAGTTACATGGCAAGACTACATCTCAAACAAACAAACAAACAAACAAAAGATGACCATGTGTAAGAGTATACCTCAGTTGGTAGAGTGCTTGGTCACCGTGAACAAAGCCCTGGGTTTGGTCCCTAGCACTATGTAAACTAACTATGGTAATACATGTCTGTATTTGGGAGGTGGAAGCAGGAGGAGCAGAAGTTCAAGGCTATTCTCAGTTTCATAAGTAGATATGAGGTCAGACTTAGTCAATGAGACCCTATCACAGAAAACAAAGCACACTTAAATGTCAAGTAGGAATTTATAAAATTCATCACCTATTGCAAAACCCAGTTCCCATGAACTCAAAAGAAATCTGAAGCTCTGTCCCCCGGCGACTTCCATTTTCCAAATGAGCACTCACTCACTATGGGCCAGACTCATTCTTGCCAGTGTGTTTTTAGTTTCTCCTTGTACACAGTGGAAAGAAACATTATTGCTCACCATAGCACAATAACCCCAAAGTAACAGTAACTTTCAAATGCTAAGTGTGGTTTATTGAGAGAATCAGTAACATTAGAGCAGAGAACTGGGAGGGTGGACCCTGAATTAACTTCCAGTTATATGGTGCTGTTCTTATAAGGAGTAGTCAGAGAAATTCAGTGGCTCGACCATCTCACTTAATCTCCGCAGGACCGAGATAAGGGTGAGTCTCATCAGTTGTGAGAAGTCCTTGTAGGCACCGGCTGTATCTTAGTCATCTCAATGTGCCTCTGCCCTTGCAGAGGGCCAAGAGCACAGCAGATGTTTGCTGTTTCATAAATAAGTTGTTAAAGCAAGTCAGAAAATGAGTGTCTCTGCTAACCAGACTCCTAGCCAGCCCTCCGAAATTAAGTCTTAGCTTTGTAAACATTCTGGACAAATATGTCAGTTCAGAACATTCTGGACTCTCGGAGGCATTTGATTCAGTCATAGTCTTTAGGGAAGCCCTGAGTGGAATGTGGGAGGAGTGGATGAAGTCCTCAGAGCGTGTGTCTTGCTGACATGAGCACAGCCATGTTAAGGACCCAAACAGCTCAGCTTCATGGGCATGGCTTAGCATCCCTAGGTCAGAGGCAGCGAATTGGCCAAGCCTTCCCTGTGATCCAAGTACCGGGGCTTAGGAATGATTGACCAGTGTGTGCAAAAGTTAGCAACCACAAATTCCCCCTCCTAGGTGACTGCAACCTGAGACTGCTCTTCTACAGAGGTCTCCCACTAAGAGCAGCTAACTCCTCCTCCTTACATTGTACAGAATAACTTCACTGAATCTCTGGGTTGCTTAGCAGGTGCTCTCAGTCAGAGCCAGCACAGCCTACCTGCTTTTCTTTTTCTTTTTCTTCTTTTTTTTTCTTGGATATTTTCTTCATTTACATTTCAAATGTTGTCCCAAAAGTTCCCTACCCTCCCCACCCCCCGCCCTGCTCCCCAACCCACCCACTCCCACCTCTTGGCCCTGGCTTTCCTCTGTACTGGGGCATATAAAATTTGCTAGACCAAGGGTTCTTTCTTCCCAACGATGGCCAACTAGGCCATCTTCTGCTACATATGCAGCTAGAGACACGAGCTCTATGGGTACTGGTTAGTTCATATTGTTGTTCCACCTATAGGGTTACAGATCCCTTTAGCTCCTTGGGTGCTTTCTCTAGCTCCTCCATTGGGGGCCCTGTGTTCCATCCAATAAATGACCGTGAGCATCCACTTCTCCTACCTGCTTTTCTATAAGTGTGTCTATGGTTTCCTTGGTCCTTTGTTTCCTCCTCCATTCCTGAGTGGCCTCGGTCAGGTTTCCAAGTAAAATGTTTAAGCTTCTTTGATGAGGGTCCTGTCTGTCTAGCTAAGTCCACACAAATATGAACAGATTCTCTGGGACACTGGCTGCTTTGGGGAATTTCTCAGCCTGGTGTCACTGGGGAGTAGACTGGTCCCTGGTGGACAGTAGTGGCTCTGTGAGTGATTCCTGTTCAACACAGACCATGCACTAGATAGCACCTAAAGCCCTTTACCTGAGGAATCCTCTTAATGTTCTCACAATGATATTTTTACTGTCATTCCATGGACTTCTGGATGAAGGAATAGGTGCAGACATGCTTACATATGACCAAAATTGCAGAGCTAGTACGGTGAAGTATGGGCTTGAGGATAGGGGAAATAAGCATTCCAGTAACTCCTCAAGCTTTGGTCTCAAATCCCTTTCAGGATGTTAGAGTTGAGTATCTTGGGAGACTTGTTTTGTTTTGTTATTTGTTTGTTTGTTTATCCATAGCTGTTTCTTTTGAGAGTGGGTCTTACTTTAAAGCCCTGGCTAGTCTAGCCTCAAACCTCCTGTGAACTTTTTATCTCTACTTTCTGAATGCTAGGATTGTAGGTATGAACCAATGTGCCCCACCAAAGAGGATTTCTTTACTTAAGACCTAAAGGAGCCAAAGCCAAGTTTAGAGTAAAAGCAATTAACCTAGGGACATTTAGATACATTTACTAATTCAAGTATTTAAACAGAAAAATAAGCCTATTACATGTTAATATGTTACAGTTTTTAATTTTCTCAATATTTTATTTATTTATTTATTTATTTATTTATTTATCTATCTATCTTATATGTGACTGTCGTTACCACAGTGTAACTTGTGGACATCAGAGGACAACTTGCAGGAGTCAGTTCTTTCCTTCAACTGTGCAGAATTCAGGGACCAAACTCAGATTATAAAGCTTGGTGGCAGGCACTTTTACCTGCTGAATCATTTCTATGGCCCTCAATATGTCAGGAGTCTTAAAGAATATATATATTCTTTAACCATATATACCATATGGTTATATGGTATATATATATATATATATATATATATATATATATATATATACATATATATATATATATATATATATATATATATATACACACTGTGTGTGTGTGTGTGTTTGTGTATTGATTTATAGACCAGGCAGACCTCACACTCACAAAAATATACCTTCCTCTGCCTATGGAGTGCTGAGATTAAAGGCTTGCCCCACCATGCATGGCTTAAAGAATAACAATTTAAAAAAACAGGGTTGGAATGTAGCTCATTTGGTAGAGTGCTGCTTGTCTATCTTGTATAATGCCATAGATTAGATCACTAGCAGCACAGAAAACAGGCATGAGGGACACACTTGTCATCTCAGCATTTGGGATGTGGAGGCAGAAGAATCAGAAGTTCAAGGTCACTTGACTACACAGAGAGTTGAAGTCCAGCCTAAGATCACATGAGAATCTATCTAAATAATAATGATGATGATATTATAATAATAATGTAATACATAAACTATGTATTTCCTGAAAACTACAGCATTGGAAGGAGCAATGCTGTGTGTATGGTTGCCAGCTTTCTCAATATTTGAGTGAATGATATCTGGATTCCTCTTTCTGCTCTGTGTTGAATCTTTTTCTATATATCCTGTGCTCTTGGGAAAACCGCTCTATATGTTTGTAAGAGAGTAGGAGTGAAGAAGCCATGATATCTTCGGTTTCAGAGAACCTTAAGGGTCTTTGAATATGACTTTCCATATATAGCCTCCTCTCTGCATGGACCCCAGGGGTGATTGATGCACGCGTCTCTATCCCGATACATAGCCTATGATGGGAATCTGGCCAGATGAAATCTCACACACAGCTTCTGGCCTCTGTGCTTCTGTTCTTGGCCATGATCTCTGCCTTGTGGGTTGCTCAAGCAGCATCACAGAGATCCAGACTAGACTTCACACCACCTCTTTGAATCTTCCTGTACCATTTTGCAGGAGTCTCTTCCCCAGGGCATGTGTTTCCCTGAGGGAAGGGATTTAAAATTTGCCCTCTTCACATTGCCAGCATATAATAAAGACACAATAGCAGAGCAAAATACTGGCGAGCCACAAAATATAATCTGAAATGAAAGGAAACTCCCTGGAAAAAGAGAAAAGAGCCAGCTCTGGGCACAAAGCAGAAAAGATTTTAAGCTGAGGCTGGAGCGTCTCCTGTGGAAAGAGGTAGGTGCTTGAAATGGCTGGAAGAGGGTCCATGGAAGATGGATGGTGGTTCGGCATCTCTAAGACAAGAAGTCACTAGGCTGAAAGGTCTTCATTTCATCTCAGCCTCTGTGAACTGCAGAACAGCTAGGCGGCAAATGACCTTGATACCTGACTCAGAGCAAGTAATTAAAGGTCCTGGTCTTTTGGTGAGATGAAAATGGCTTTCATGATCTCACTTTTCAGTAGCCTCCTGTTCCCAGAGTGACTGCTTGTTTGATTAGATAGGAGCGAGCTCTCAAGTCGAAGAAACCCCATGGCCTCTGAAAAGGTAAATCTATTTATTCTTGAAGATGTAGATTACAGCCTTCATTTGAATGTCAGAGAAAGCAGCCACATGCTGAGTTAAATGATGAGCAAGCAGAATGCTTAAAAAGGCAAGGGTTCATTTCTTATGGACAGCAAATAACACTTTGCTCTTGTTCATCAGCTAGTACTTAAGCTAGTTATTCTTTTAGAGACCAAGACAAAACAAGACAAAACAAAATCTTGGAGACATGACAGATGTCATGTTTTTACTGACATGTCTCTCTTGATCTGTATATTCCCAACATTCACATTGACACTATTTAATAAATTATGAGTAGAAGCATCTCACAGTTTAACTTACTGTTTCCTAGACATGACGGTACATACCTATAATCCCATCACATGGGAAGCTGAGGAAGAAGGGCTGCTGTGAGTTTGAGGCTGACCTGGGCTGTATCTAGAGATGAAAATAAATTATGGTAATTATAATTTAGATAATATTTAGAAAAATTGAAAGTACAGAATAAGAAAAAGTAACAGGAGGACTGGCATTACATTCAGATGTTGGCTTGCATATACGACACCCACAGAGCCCTGGTTCCTTCCCTTTTACAACATGAACTGGGTATGGTAGTGCCCTCCTGTAATCCTAGCACTTAGGAGGTAGAGGTAGGAGTATTGGAAGTTCAAGGTCATCCCTGGCTTCAATGAGAGATTCAAGGTCAGCCTGGGATACATATGACTATCTCAGAGGAAAAATGAAGTATTATTACTTTCTTAGGGTTCCAAACAAGAGGTGTTCATACCCCTGTGTGGTAGTTCTTCAAGGTAATGTCCATCAATTGCTTCTGTCTCCATTTGTAAATGCTTTAGAAAAGTGTTGTCTCCTTTGCAGCTATGATAATGACCTGAAGAATCTTGACCACAAGAAGCCTGTAGAAGTGTTGGTCTACCAATTCTAGACCTAGAGTTTGATTTGGTTCTTGTTAACCCAGTACCTGTGCATGCTAATCACTCTACCCCTGAGCTACATCCCCAGTCCTAGACCTTGGCTTTGAGAGGCATAGTCACTTTTTTTGTGGGTACCAGATGATGTAAGAGGTCTGGCAATGAAGAAACTTTGTACTGTGAAGAAGAAGCCTAAGCTTTCTTGTGGAATATCATGTAGAAGAGAGCCTCTGTTTTGCATGAAACACTTGAGGTTTTGCAATAAATTCTTCTCTTAGTACCAGCTCAGTGGAGGACTGTGTGCTTTGCATACTGACACCCTGTCATCAGTCCTTAGTGCCCAAAACAAGGGTCAGGGGCTGGAGTGACAGCTCAATGATTCAGAGTGTGTACTGCTCTTCCTCAGGACCTGAATTAAATCCCCAACACCCATATCTGATGGTTTACAACTGCTTGTAACTTCAGTTCCAAAAGATTTGATGACCTCTGGCCTCCAAGGGCACCTTCATCTGCATGGTGCACATGAACTCTTGAAGGTACACACACACATGAAAATAAAACAAAATTTTAAAGTGTTAGTGTGTGTGTGTGATATGTATGTGTGTGTGTGATATGTATGTGTGTGTGTGTTATATGTATGGGTAGATGAATGTGTGTATGAATGCATACAAAAGTCAGAGGTCAATGTTAACCATCTGCATCAATTGGTCATGGTGTGTGTGTGTGTGTGTGTGTGTTTTATGCTGGGTGTCCGTCTTATTCTTTTGAGATATGGTCCCTCACTGAATCTGGGGACATGCTGGTGGCCAGCAAGAACCAGTGAGCCTCCAGTATCTATTCTTACAACACATAGGTTACAAGCATACTTAACTTTGCCCTGCTTCTGATGTTTGTTCAGAGGACTTGAATTCATATCCTCACATGTACACAGAGAACACTCTTACCCACAGGGACATCTCCCAGCCACTCTACTTCATATATTTAATTTTTTCTATTAGGTTTATTGGGTATGTATATATGTATGTGTGTATGTATGTATGCATGTGCACATGACAAAAGTACATGTAGAAGGGAGAGGACAACTTGCAGGAGATGGCTCTCTTCTACCATATGGATCCTGGGATTCCAACTCAGGTCATCAGGAATGTAGGCAAGCACCTTTATAGCAAGCACTTTTACCTCCTGAATCATCTCAGTAGCCCTCCATTTATTTTTAAAGCACTTAGAGAGGCTAATGGCTGTTGAAAGAGGTCAGTGGTATAGAGAGAAGAGCAGGAAGAGATATGATCTTAAAGAGGCAGGGAAGACCTTTTCTGGGAAAATGAACTTGTCGCTTCATTTCCTGAGGATGAATCAGCTCTGAAGCTTGGAAACGAGCAATCAGGAGACTGCTGGCACAGAGCAGTTCTACTAATGAAGACATATTCTGTCTGGGGACAGCCACCATTAAGGACCACTTCTGATACTGTATTTGGATTCCAAAAGGACCAGAGGCCGGAAGCTATATGCTCTCCTGAAGAAACAGTGGCATTTTTTTTCCACATAAAATACACTCTGCCCCTGTGAAGGGGACTTTTTCAGTTTTCTAAATGCAATCATAGCTTGTGAAATGAACTACATCTGAATTCTCTCCTCCATTTTCTCTCCTTCCCCTCTCTTATTCTCTCCCTCTGTCTCTCAGTCTCTGTCCCTGTCTGTCTGTCTGCCTGTATGTCTGTCTCTATCTGTATCTCTTTCTGTTCTCATATGTGCAACATCAATTAATGCTCAATTTCTAGGCTAGGAGCTCAGAAATCACTCTATAACAGCATACACAAAGGTACTTTTATATTATGATAATATTTAATCTCCTTCTAGGCAATTTTCTAAAGTAAATTTCTTGGCGGCCACTTTAAATAAAAAGTCAGGAAATATTTTAGATTTCCCAGATTATTTTCCAGTGTTTTAGGTGTACGGCAACCAAACCAACTTGAACATCTTGCCTCCAGCCAAGTAGTTATTACAACACTTTTATAGGTGTCCTTTTGTATACAGTAGCCACCACTTACACATGGCTGTGACATGTGAACAACTGAATGCATCAAATCCACATTCAGATGGTCTGTAAATATAACATGCATTCCCAATCTTGATGGCTCATTTAAAAAAGTTAGTATAAAACATCTCCATTGTATACTTAAAGATAGTACCTTACTCTGTAGTCTAGGTTGGCTTTAAACTCACTGTAGACCAGGCTGGCCTCATACTTGTGAGTATTCTCCTATCTCATGAGTGCTGATATTATGACATGTCAGCTGATTATACATTGAAATGGTAGTATTTTGGATATGTTGGGTCAAATAAAGTATATTACATTAGGAGCTTGGTGTAGTGGTGCAAGCCTTCAATCTCAACACTAAAGAGGCAGAGGCAGGTGTATCCCTGTGTGTTTGAGGCCAACCCAGTCTATATAGCAAGTTCCAGGCTAGCCAAGTGCTCCATAATGAGATCCTGTCCCTCAAATAACAATAACAACGAATATGCTATATTATCTCTACAAGTGTCAATACACTTATGAAAAATCTTTCAAAATTTAACATTCAGTGGAGGAGTTGGTGATGTCACTCTAGTTGGCCGAGTTTTCCCTAGTATACACGAAGCTCAGGGGTCCATTCCCACCATTGCATAAAGGTGTTGGTACGGGATGGTAATCTCAGCACTTGGGAAGTAGAGGTAGGATATTCAATTTGAGTCCACTAAGCAACATGAGACCCTTTCTCAAAAAGGAAAGCAATTTGGTGGAATTTTTCAATTATGCATGGAGTTCATTCTTGGGGCTTGAATTTTTTTTCCAATGGAGAGCTCCTCTCTATGGAATAGAATCCAGGCTTCATTGAGTCTGTCTTGGGCCCCAGTCAGTAGACAATGATAGCCTTGAAATCCTAGCATATTTCTTCTTGGAGATTCCAGGAACCAGAGCAAGCAAATCGCAGAATCAAGAGCATGAGCCTTGAATGCTTCACTTCTTTGCCCTCCTCTCAACTTAAGGCAACATCCTGTTATTTCTAAGTCCCAAATGCCACCTGGAGAACTGACCTAGGATTCTCTTCTCAAGACATCTCCCTGAGCTTCACCATTGCTCAGTATGCCTCTTCATTATCACTTGCTTTGAAACTAAAATCCCTCAACCTAGGCATCTCAGTAGTTATTCTACGGGATGTTAGCTTTACAGTGTTTATCACAAGGGAGTGGAAATGTAGCTCAGTTGGTAGGCCATTTGACTTCCATGCATGAGGCTCTTGGTTTAAACCCCAGCACCACATAAACTAGTCTAGGTCATCCTTGAATATAGGACAATCTGGATTATGAGGGTTCTTGTCACAAACGAGCTAATACCAAATCCCCAAACCAACTAAGCAAACAAACAAAGCAAAATTCCCATGAGAAGGGACGAGAATCTAGCTCAGTAGTAAAGAGCTTATCCAGCATGGGAAAGGCCCTAGGATTAATATAGTCCCCTAAAGCAATCTATAAGAATGTGAAAGATGAAGCTATGAATTAGTAATGCTAAAGATGAGATAGAAAGACAAAGAGCAGGACAGATTCTGGCCACTTAGCCCAGTAAAAGGATGGATTTCTCACTGTTGGGAAAGAGGTATTTGCAGGGTATGTTTAAACAGTGCAGGTACAAAATAGATACATTAACTTTTACTATGCTAAAAGCATAAAGGCCTTAATATTATCTAGTTACAAGTTAGTACCCCCAAAAGGCCCCTATTTTCTCCCCCGTAAGTGCCACTTACCCTTGTCTCTATATACTTTGCATCCCATTAAAGGGTTTTGAAATTTATGTTGGTGTTACTTCAACAGAATACTTGAGACTGTTCTATTTGTAAAGAATAAGAAACTATTTATTACAGTTCTGGAGGTGAGGACATTCAAAATCAAGGTGCCTGAAGATTGGTGTCTGGAGAGAGTTTGTTCTCCACTTCCAAAATTTTGCCTTGAGTGCTTCATCTTTTTTTTTTTTAATATTTTTTATTATTACGTATTTTCCTCAATTACATTTAGAATGCTATCCCAAAAGTCCCCCATACCCTCCCCCCCACTTCCCTACCCATACATTCCCATTTTTTGGCCCTGGCATTCCCCTGTACTGGGGCATATAAAGTTTGCATGTCCAAAGGGCCTCTCTTTCCAGTGATGGCCGACTAGGCCATCTTTTCATTTTCTAAACGGGGGGGAACTGTATGTCACACACACTCAGCAGAATTGTAGAGGTGGATAAATAAGCTTCTTGCTCCCCCCTTTCTATATTTATTTTCTATGTGTGTGGGGGCGGCATTTATTTATGTGTCATGGTGAGCATGTAGAGGTTAGAGGACAACCTGTATGAGTAGTTCTGTCTCTCTACCTTGTATGACCTATGGATTGGACTCAGGATATCATGCTTGGTGACAAATGGCTTTACCCACTGTGGTGTCTCTGGGCTCAAACTCTGTTTT
Organism: Mus musculus; assembly: GCF_000001635.26. Lineage (NCBI taxonomy): Eukaryota > Metazoa > Chordata > Mammalia > Rodentia > Muridae > Mus > Mus musculus. The sequence goes on along the minus strand of NC_000086.7, from coordinate 167,121,973 downwards.
CACATGGACCTGTGATAACTCTGTTTTTGCGAGCAGAACCTATGTGGTTTAGTTGTCTCTTAAACTGTTAAACTGCTATATTGGTTATTCAGTTTCTATATGAGTTCTACACACACACACACACACAAATTCCAATCATAGTAATGCCATGGTGACCATACCACTTCTATTGGAAAACCATTCTCTGGGACATTTTCAGTTATATTCCACTACTGATGGCTTGCTCTCCTTGAAAGGAACATGTTTCCTATTTTCACTCACTTAACCATTTCCTCACACATTTATTCTTTTGATATTTATGTAAGAAGCACTCTCCAAAACGCCCTGAAGCCATTAGTACCCCACATCTGGATATAAACACTGTCTTCCACTATTGTTTTGCCAAATGGAGGGTTGTACCAAATACAAAGCAATCCTGCTGCAGACACCAACAACAGGCTCACTGAGACATTTGTTTATAGCCTCAGATAGAGATTCAGGCTTACAAAAGAAGATTCTTGTAAATTAAAATCCGTAGTTTATTTTTAAAAAATTAACAGATTCTAAAAGAAGTTTCTGAAGCCATTTCCATTAGCTACCCACAGTATATCCCAGGAACTTCATGGAGGTACATTTCTACTGGGAATCATCACTAACATAGCCATTAGTTTTCACAGCATTAAATATCTCATCCCAAAGGAAATTACATTAGCTTCAATATTCCCAAGGAAATAATTGTAGAAATATTAGGAACACAAAAGTTGGGAACTGAAGAATCTTCATTCCTGTATGGTGTATTATTTGAAAAGCACTGCAGAATTAATTCAGAGACTGACTTAATTCAGTGCTTCATCTGAAACTCCAGGAACACTGAGGACTCTGTGACTCTCATCTCTGCCTCCTAAATGGATGGTTTGCAGGTTGTTTTTGGTTTTTTTCCAGACAGGGTTTCTCTGTGAAACAGCCCTGACTGTCATAGATCCCTCTTTGTAGACCACACTGGCCTTGAACTCAGAGATCCACTTGCCTCTACCTCCCTAGTGCTTAGATTTAAAAGGTGTATGCCACCATCTCTGGCCAGTGTGTTTCTTTCTTGATGCTAGGTTTGGTTGATTTGGTGATTGCCAACTTAAAATTGGAAGACTCATCTGCTAGACTAAGCATACACACACACACACACACACACACACACACACACACACACATGAGTGAGTGTGGTGGGCACATCCCACAGTGAGATCCTTGTCTAATACTCTCTCCTGGAGTACTTGCAAGAACTTATTTTACTTTCAGTCAACAAAATATGTCAAAAGTGATAGGATGTGATCTCCCTTGATTGCATAATGCACACCAGTTTTGTTTGCTGACCACCAATAAGAAATCAGGGACCCTAGTCTTATAGCTTCAAGGAATTCAATTTTGCCATCCTTTGTGCAAGCTCCAGGTAAGACTGGTATCCGTATTTGGACCTCATGAAGCCCTAATAGAGGATTCGGATACACCATGGCCACATTTCCCACATATAGAAGTGGAGAGTTAACAAGTGGGTATGATTTAGAGCCACTGGATTTGTGTCTGTTTATTGCATAGCATGAGTACAGACAGATTTAGTGGTTTTCCATTCATTTCCAAGATACAATATTTATGAACTTATAGTTAAACTAGTTGTTCTCAGGCTTGCTTTATAAAATCAATTGTATAATAACCAATCTATCTTTAAAATACTTTTATAAAATAAAGGTGAATTATGAAAAATATTAAATGAGGAAGGCATATGAAAAATCAGCCCATGAGCCAATGTCCTAATAAAATGAATTATTTGAAAAACTCAATAATGGCACACATAATCCAAGGGCACACATTTTATTATTAGATTTGATAGACATACTCTGTTAAATTAGTATAAAATCTTCTGAACAGTCTATCTCAACATCTCAACTAACACGTCTCACTGAAGGTAGATAATAAACATTCCCATATGTGGCTACTGATCTATGTATGGGTCAGACATTTAAATGCTATTGAACCAACCTAAAAAATAGCTGGCCTTTATCAAGACTTACTGTATTTTGGATACTGTGTGCTCTCGTTCAGATAGATTGCTTTCTGCTCATACACCTCAAAATGCCATGAACTTCTCACTTTCCCCTCTGTGTATGTGACTAAATTAGGATTAGTGAGCTGGAGTCACTTGCTCGCTGTGGTGCCCCAGCTGGTAATTACAGAGAGCTACAACCCAAACCCGGCAATATTATCTTCCCAGAATGCTAGGCAGGATTATCATTTCCAGTGTAGTGATTGAGATCATGCTGCATTTGAATTGATCACAAACACAGTGTAACTGCTTCATCCTGGTCAAAATTCCTACTTAGGGGGTTTTCTGTACTTCCCAAACAGGACAATAACTTGTTCCAGACATGAGCTACAGAGATGAGCCTAGGCGATGCTCAGAAGGAAATGAACCTGTGCTTGCTCATCTCTCTTCTCTCAGTTCTTCTTGGCAGCATCAGGGATGCGGAAGAAAGGAAAGCAGGTGTAGCTAGGGGATTTATGCTCCACTTACGCCTGTTATGGCTTTCACTTCCTTCACTGATCTCCGTCAGAGGTTTAAGGGTAAATTTCCATTAGCATCACTGGAGGGACTTTTACAACCTAGTAGCACACAGTCCCTAGCCTAGGGGATTTTTTGTTTACTGGGTTGGATTATGTCTTGGGATCAGGACTTTCCAAAGCATTGCTGGGGGTGGGGGTGGATTCTATTATGTATACAGGCCATGGAACCATAGTTTTAAGGAACATACTACAAGGGAAGGTGCAGCTGAATCATTTGTATGTGCTCTGAATGTCCTCTTGCCATGTGAGAACAGCTTTCTGTCCATGAATAGTCAGGATGAGGCTAACTCTGGCAGATCTCGTTGTAAGATGCTTAGAAGAACTTGAAACTACTTGAAGCTTACAGCCTCCATTCATCCAGATCCATACTAGCTTAAGAGGTCCCACATTGGCAAAATTACATTAAGTGTATTTGGATGTTAGATATTCATAATTTCTTGTTCCACTGTAGACCCAGTAAATCTGCACTTCTGCAGGTAGCTCTGGGTTTTTGTTTGTTTATTTGTTTGCTTGTTTTTCTGTATTTATCTTTAATTTTTCCTTCTTAATGTTGGGAATCAGATTCAGAGCCTCATGCATGCATGGCAAATGCCCAACCATTGAGTTCTCCAGATAATTCTCAGGTATGTGCAGGAAGCATGGAATGTTGACAGCTTCAAACTGTGTTCCTTTTTTCTGATGTTATACATACGTGAGGACCTGGAAGGTTCTGTTAGGCTCAGGGGTAAAGAATTCAGTTTACCATAAATTTCTTCAAATATACTTGACCATAGAACTCTTAATTAGTTAAAAGATCTTAGTTGCAGGCAGGAGAGATGGCTCAGTAAAGAAAGCACTTGCCACCATAGCAGGAGGAGCAGAGTTTAGATCATCAGCGGACATACAAAAGGCAGGTGGACGAGGCAGCCCACCTGTAATCCTAGAATTCACGAGACAGAGATGGGGAATCCCTGGAGCAAGCTGGCTTGTTAGATGAGCCAATCTGGAAAGCTCTGAGACAAATGGAAGACTCTGACTCAACTGTATAAGATGTAAAATGATCCCCAAAGCCTTGATGTAGCACTTTCAATCCGCTTTTATGGAATCCAAGGTACATCAGAATGATGCATATATTGATGAGCAACCACTGTTCACCACATATATTTTCGCAGCTGGTCTCTCAAGGTTGTTTGTATACTGGACAGCTTTAGAGGGAATGGAAAACCCTTTTTCCAGAGCAAAGATTTGCCAGTCTACCAAACCTGGCTAACTACTCTAAAGGTAATATTTTTCCCTAGGAAAATGTTCAGGCTTATGGACTACTTAAAAAACAACTAACTTCCTTACATTTTGGATTCTTCATTTAGGATGCATGTTGAATGAGGTTGGTGTTAATGTCTTCCTTGATCCAGCTTCACCTTATGCATTGAGGCAGAATCTTTCACTTATACCCAGAGCTTGCCAATTTGGCTCATCTTGCAATCCAGCTTGCTCTAGTGATGCCTTGTCTCTGTCTCCTGAGTTCTAGGTGGGCTGACATTTGTTTGTCTGCTGGGTATCTGAACTCTGGTCCTCCTTCCCTTTGGGGCATTTGCTTTATCTGTTGAGCCATCTCCCTAGTCCCAACTAAAATCTTCTCAGCTGGCGTTTACCAGCATTTAGTGTGAGTCAGGAACTCTCCTAATGACTTTATATCTAGTAAATAGTTTAATCCCTACAGCCAACTTCTCAGGGAAGAATTGTTATATCCAAGCTGCAGGTACTAAAGTCAAGCACAGGGTAACTAAGAGATGTAAGGTAGGTCACATAGCCAAGCTTTGAATTTAGGTTATCTGACATCAGAGTCCCATTTTCAATCCACACTATGCTCCATGCTGAGAAGCTAGTATGGCATATGTATAACAGGAATAACTCTATGATGTCTAGGCATACGTGATTTTCCAAACACAAACAGGCCCCCAAAATACATATGTTATTTTCTAAGAATTTGTTTATTAAGCAACTAATTTCATTAGATAGTAAAGAAAGAACTAAAGCCGGCTGTGGTAACATGTGCCTGTGCTACTGGCACCTGATTTATAGAGAAGATGAGGAAGATGAGGAGCTCAAGGTTATCTTTGACTACATATGCAGTTGAAACCCAGCCTGAGTGACATGAGACCCTTTAGAAAAAAGAAAGACAACAAAAGAAAACAGTAAGCCTACCATCTCGAATATCGAGAGTCCATTCCAGGCAGATATATGACCTTGGGCAAAGAAGTCAGCTAGTCCTTTTAAGCTTTAGTTTTCTTGTTGGTTTGGGATCATATAGACATACCCATGACTAACTTTTAAATGAGGTATTTTTCAATCCACGACATGTTTTATATAGAGTTAGTGTTATTGACTTGGAAGTGATTACCATACTATTTTCAAGTTAAACAAAGCTGGAAGTTAGAAAGAGCATCTACAATAGCATCCCCATGCCTGTAGTGTAATACTTGATTAACTGTCACAAGCACAAGGCATGTACTAGATATGATTATATCTTAACCATAGATAAATGAAAATAAAGAATATTAGTTATTTGGAGAAACATGAAACTAATTTATTTTATCTATATACTACATAAAGCATTTTTTCTGTTTATAATTAAAGTTAACCCATTTATGCACCTACCCGTTATTCATAACCTCCTCAAATTTATTGAACCCCTGACCATTCACTGTCAGATACTACATTAATGGAGATATAACATTAGAATACAATGTGATATCTGAAGGAAAGGGAGCAGGATCAGGAGTTCAAGGCCATCCTCAGCTACATAGTAAATTGAGGCTAGCCTAGGCTACATAAGATGCTGTCTCAAACAATAAAAAGGATACAACCCCCTCCCCCCAAATCTTACAGTAGTCAATTCCTTCTACCATGTAGGTTTCGGGTAGCAAAGTCATAGGATCTTATCTTGCTGGCCTAGTATCTTTTATCCTCGATTTTTTTATTTCTATCCTGTTGGCAAATGAAGGTCAATCAATCATTAAATATGTGTCTTGGGTATCTGAAGAGTGAATATTTCTCATAATTTAGATAGGGATTCTTGGGAAAGATGTACCATGATACTTTAAGAATGAAGTTGAAGCAAACACCAGTGAACTAAATACAGTGTGGTGCTAGATTACATCCTTAAAAGAGAAAACGGCCCAGAGAAGGCAATTCCCATGTACCAAAAGTTTCTCCTTGCTTTTGAAAAGAGTTCCAGCCTGCTGACCTTTCATCCACCAACGAGCTCTGCATGATGGAAATTACTCATGTAAGGAAAATGAGAGGTGTTCCAGGTGGCTCTGTCTCTAGACTCAGCAGGCACCTGTTCCTGTGGGAAAGGCGGAGGAGGCCCTGCTGAACTCCTAATTTGGGCTGAAGCTACAATTTTGCCTCTGCAGTATATTCTTCGGATTTCCTCTCTGCCACTGCTCTAAAGAAACCAGAGGCTGAAGCAGGAAAAGATCTGTGGGATGACTAACCCTGCTGTGTCCCTTCTCCCGACTTCTCCATCAGCTCCAGGGAAGCAGAGTTGCCTTTTTGGTTTCTGGAACATGATGGGATGTGGGCAAGATGACAATAGGAGGCTGAGAGTAGAGAAAGGAGAAAACGAGGGTGGCACAAAACTCTGCAGAGTAAATCAGCCTCCTCCACTCAAATATCCATATCCATCCCCAGTACCATCTAGTCTGGCTGGACAAAGGACAGGTAAAGTGCAGCAGGTAAGGGTTGGGGTCATAGGCTGGTATGCAGTTTATAGGTTATCACAAACTTATCCTCCACTCCTTCTACATATCCTTTGATGAAGAGGGGCCTTTTGGAAAAGCTAGAAGTAAACCAGAACTTACCCAAGGAGTTCTCTGCCCAAGAAGAAATTCTATTCTGAGGCCAGGTTGGTTGAAATTTTGGCAAAATACAGAACAGATGTCTGTAAACATTCTGGAATTGTAGACACCACACACACACACACACATGCACATATGTGTTTAGTGAAATGGGACTTTGAGAAGTTCAAATGTGTTGACTCCACTACCATAAGAAACTTCAGCTCACTTCCTCTTAGCTTTCAGCCATGCTAGCACCTGTGCCCCTTTATCCACTTCCAGCAGCTTGGTCAGTGCCACCTGCAAATCTCAGCTTTTCTATCAACAACCCAGAGAAGGACTTCCTCTCACTCACTCCCCACATATACCCCCCAGCTACATTAGGTGGCCATTATGAGCACCTATACTTGCTTTGCTTGGCACTTCTGTCACTCTGTATCCTTTTTTATTGTTTGAGACAGCGTCTTGTGTAGCCTAGGCTACCCTCAATTTACTGTGTAGCTGAGGATAGCCTTGAACTACTGATCCTCCTCCCCCTGTTATCGTTATCACATTGTATTGGAATGTCATAGCCTCATTAATGTAGTACCTGACAATGAATGGTCAAGAGTTCAATAGATTTGAGGAGGCTATGAATAATGGATAGGTCGATAAATTGATTATATTTTATTATAAACAGAAAAATGCTTTATGTAGAATATAGACAAAATCAATCAGTTTCATGGTCTTTGAAAGAACTAATATTTTTTATTCTCATTTATCTAGGGTTAAGATAAATTTAGAACAATTAATTTTAGCCAGGCATCATGGTGGCCTTTCGAGGCAGAATTGAGGCTGGGTAGAAGCACAGAAGCAAGTGAAGGGGGTAAAGCCCTTCACTCCAGAGGCAGGCTGAAACCTCTCACCAATGGAGACTCCGAGGATTCTAGCACCAGTCGCGTCTGCTATGAAGGTTGCCTAGGTGGAGACAATATTCCTTTTAAATAGAGATTTTTAAAAAAGATTTACCTTTAATTTTTAAACATGTACAGC